>NC_061122.1:56583936-56702619 GCF_002878395.1 Capsicum annuum
ACTAGGTTCCTGTCTTGCATAGTGGTGGAAGAATGATAATAGGGGGAATATTCAACTTCAGTAGTGGTAGTCACACTAATTAAATGTGATGAATATGCATTGATGCTCAAAGTTTTGTGTTTGGTTTGTCATCATCGAGAAGGGAAAAAATTATTTTATATAGTTTTGTGATGAGCAGATGACTATAAGGGACCAGGTCCGTGGATGTTCAACGCAACAACACAGCTGACATGCATCTGCAAAGCTTTGTCCATTTGTGTAACAAACTGGTAGGTGTTACTTGTACTAATTAGGAAACTTGGTCCAATGAAATTTCAACCCTAAGCATCACTCATCTATAAAGTAAAAAATATGATTCTTCATTAAATGGTTTTTGCAAATCCAAAGAGTGAAGAGAGGAAAAAGAAAAAAACATCATATTCAACACTGCTTAAGCTTTTAGATGTATATGTGTGTGCTTAAAAAGAAATTGTGCTTGTGTGAAGTTTAATTTGTAAATGACTTACTCATGTTATAAGAGTACTGAACTTTTCTTTTTGTTTATAAAGAGCTTAGGTAGAGTTACCTAAGGTGGATATTGGTTAAGTTTAATCAATATAAAGGTGTGTCCTTGGTAGAGTTGTCAAAATGAGCTTGTAGTAGAGTTATGACAAGCGAAAGGAACCTAGAGTTAGGTTCATTAAAGTCTGTAATCAAGAGTTTGATTATAGTGAATTTTGGAGAGCTTGTGAGGGAAAGTCGTGTTTTTTCCTTCCTTGAGCAAGGGGATTTCCACGTTAAAATATTATGTTTTTAATCTTCCTGTACTGTCTCCTTATTCCTGGTTGCTATACTATGTTGTTGCCTGTGATTGACTTTAAGAGACTTGGTCCCTCACTGTGTGGTGCAACCCCTAGGGTTTCAACACATGGTATCAGATCAAAGGTTCTATAAGATCTTTGTTTCAATCAATGAATCTCTGGAGAAGAGATGTAATAGAAGAGCTGATGTTCATTGATTTTTTGAGCTATTGGTCGACTCATATTCTTCAGTTCAGAGCACATCAAAGAATTTCTAGTTGAATCTCAGGTTGCACAAGGTTGAATTTTAGAAAATTGTTTTGAATTCACTGTAATTGAATGAAATCATGACTAATATATCTTGAAAATAAAAACAAGATGCTTATTATCTTTTAGACTTTTACTGAGTCTTTAATAGCTCAATCAGAGGTTCAACTTCATATGCAACAACTGGGAGGAGGATCAAATCCACTATAACTATCCACTACACATGTATCCTTTTGATACCCAAGGTTTGGTCCTTACCTCTATTCAGCTTATAGGATCTGAGAACCATGTGATATGTACTAAGTCCATGAAATTAGTCCTAAGAGGCAAGAACAAGTTAGGTTTTATTATTGGAACTTGTAAGAAAGAGAGCTTTGACTCTATTTTACATGATATTTGGGATAGATGTGATGCTATAGTCCTTGCATGGATAATGAACATAGTATCTGAGGATCTAATTAGTACTGTCATCTATGGATCCAATGCTCATACTGTATGGTGTGATTAGAAAGACAGATTTGATAAAGTGAATGCATCTAGGGAGTTTTATCTGCATAAAGATATAACTATCTTAACTTAAGGTGCAAGTTTAGTCTTCGCATACTTCTCTAGGATAAAAGAGTTTAAGGCCCTAATGACTCTTTCTACAAAAGTTATGGAAGTTTTTGATAGGCCTAAATAAAACTTATGCTTTAGCTAAAAGTCATATCTTATGCTTGTATCTACCTATTGCTAATCAAGCATATGCTATGATTTTGAATGTGGAGAGACAAAGAATAAATTACAATATGGAGTCTAGTAGTAGTTTAGGTAGTTATGGTGGACCTATTGTGCTAATGAGTAAAAGAATGGTGCCTAGAAGTGGAAGGTCAAAGAATTTTACTGATAAATCACTTCTAAAATATGACTATTATCATCTAAAAGGACACACAGAGGATGTGTTGTAAACTTCATGGCTATCCACCAAATTATAAGTTCAAGAAGAAATGAGGAATGCAAGCTAATAATGTGAATGAAAGTAGTTTTTTTATATGGGAGATTCTCAAAATTCATATCCTTAGACTTCAAAATACTCATCTCAATTATATAAAAGCTACAACTCTTCTCAGGGATTTCTTCCATATCCTTATCCTCAGCACTCTCATCCTAGTTTGTTCTATCAAAATTTATCTCATGGACCATATTTTATTCAAGGGCATTATTATTAGCTTCCTGCTGCTCAGTATCCAGTAGTATTACCAACATTTACTGCTAAAAAATACTCTCAAGTTGCACTGATGTTAGATAAAAGCAAAGCACCCGAGTATGTTGCTAATGCTATTCAGGTTAGTTTAAGTGGTGACACTTATTTTGGTACAGGTATTGTCACTACCTTTATGAATAGTTTTAGTGACTATAATTGGATAATGGACACTGGTGCTACAAATCATAGTCCAGAATAAACATATGCTAACTAACTCTAAAGATATATCTGGTGTGCCTAATAATAAAGTACATATCCCTACTAGAGAGAAAGATTGCATCAAAACTTTAGGAGATGCCTTAGTGTTTAGTAACTTTACAATGAAATATGTGTTATATAAACCTGAGTTCCAATACAATCTTCTATCAGTCTCAAAGATCACTAAAGAGCTCAAATGTATAGTTGGCTTCTATCTTGACTTTTTGTATATTTTAGGATCTTTTCACTAGAAAGGTGATAGGGATTGGTAAAGAGAAGGATGGATTATACATACTACAAGGACATATTACAAAGTAGTATCAAAAGGAAGCAGACACTTGTGAAATTTCAAAGTAGCAGTTTGTGGAATTAGTTGATTGTAGTATATAGAATATCACTATATCTAGTAATAATATTGTTAGTTATGATTTTACCTTACTATGGTATAGAATACTAGCGCATGCACCCTTGAAAGTTCTTAAGAATGTTAAGGTTTGAACTCTTTTCAGCTTAAAGAACATGTGTGTACAGTGTGTCCTATTGCAAATCAAACAAGGCTTACTTTTCCTGTAAGTCATTCTTATGATCCTACTACTTTTGATCTTGTTCATGTTAATGTGTAGGGCCTTTATAGAGTACCTACTCTTGACGATAGAGGTACTTCATGACTATAGGAAATGATCACACAAGGTTTACTTGGATATTCTTGATGCATTCCAAGTTTAAGGTTGTGTTATACCTTAAGAATTTTCTAAAGATGGTTAAAAATCAGTTTGCATGTTCACAAAATGTCAAACTAACAATTGTACTAAGTTTTTTAATACTCATGTTTCTACTTTACTTAGAGATTTAGGTATTTTGTACCAAAGTTCCTATTTCTATATTCCTCAACAAAAATAGAGTAGTTGAGAGAAGATGCAAATTTATTCTAGATATGGTTAGAGCTCTAAGATTTCAAGTCTTTGTTCATTTAAAATTCTAGGGTGAATATGTTGCTACTATAGTATTTATTCTCAAATGATTACCATCTACTTTTCTGCATGGTAAATCTTCTTTTGAGAAATTACATCGTAGAGCTCCTTTTCTATATCATATCATAGTTTTTGGATGCCTTGGCTTTGCAACTATTTTCAAAGAAAGTGACAACTTCAGTCCTAGAGCTATACCTACTATTCTTCTTGGTTATTCCTCACCTCAGAAGGGTTGTATACTATATGATCTTAGCTCTTAGTCATTCCTGGTTAGCAGAGATGTTCAGTTCAAGAAACATATATTTCTCTTTTAGTATCAAAGGGATCCTTTCTTACCTATTTTCCGTATGCTTTCTTTGCTAGTATTAATGCTACTTAATTTGCTCCAGTCACTACCACTCTTCCTTCTCCAGTAAATACTCTTCCATCTCCTTATATTTATACTTCTATGAATCCTGCCCCATCTACATCTCTTTTAACTTTGTCTTCATCATCTCAACTTTCTTTTGTTAAGTTGAGAATATCTTACAGAACTACCAAACCACCTATTTGGTTAAATGACTATGTTTCTTCTAAGAAACCTTGTCTATACCCTATGACAAATTATGTGTGCTATGACCATCTTGCTCTTACTTATAGAGCTTCTCTTGCTTACTTTTTTTTCCAATTGTTCAACTCAAATCCTTTGTTGAAGCTAGCAAGGATCCTCAGTGGGTTGCCGCCATGCACTCCAAGATTTATGCTCTTGAAGAAAATAAGGATTGGTCTATAGTTGATACTATTTGGTCATGTTCCTATTGGATGTAAATGTGTGTTCAAGGTGAAGTATAAGTATGATGGTGAGGTTGAAAGGTATAAGGCTAGGCTTGTATACAAGGGTTATTCTTAATAAGAGGGGTTAGATTATACTAAAAATTTCTCATTAGTGGCCAAAATGGTCACTATGAGAGCTGTTGTTGCTCTTGCTTCTTCCTCCCACTAGTCTATCTTCCAAATGGATGTGTGCAATGCCTTTCTTCAGGGTGATTTGGATGAGGAGGTGTATATGTTCATTCCCAAGTGCTTTTCAATCAAAGTTTAGATTCATAAGAAGCCCTGTAGACTCTATAAGTCATTATATGTTAAAACAGGCTCCCAGGCAATGGAACTTGAAGCTAACTGAAGCCTTGATTAGTATGGGTTTTGTTCAACCTCATTATGACTATTCCTTATACACATAACATGTTGAACATTAGCTAGTGATTATACTTGTATATGTAGATAATTTACTTATGGAAGGAAGATCCTTGATGCTGATTCAACAAATAAGGAAGAACCTTCAAGAAAAGTTCAAAATGAAAGATCTTGGAGAACGTAAGTTCTTTCTTGGAATTGAGTTTTCTAGGTATGAGAAAGGTATACATATGTGTTAAAGAAAGTATGCAATGGAGCTAGTGTCTAAACGAGGTATGTTTGGTAGTAAAATAGTTTATACACAATGAAGTTTAATCATAAATTTACCTCAGTAGAGTTTGACAATACAGTGAAGGTTTCTGATGTAAATGATCCTCAACTTGTAGATAAAGGTGGTTATTAAAGAATTATTGGCAGATTGCTCTATCTGACCATGATTAGACCTGATTTGTCCTTCACAGGTCAAGAACTCAGTCAATACATGCATGTACCTAATCAAAGTTGCCTAAAAGCTGCTATGAGAGTGGTAAAATACATCAATGGAAATCTAGGACTAAGACTCTTTATGCCTGCTAATGGAGAGAAGAAGTTGACTCATACTGTGACTCTAATTGGGTTCATGTGTATAGTCAAGAAAGTCTATCACTGGTTATCTAGTGAACTTTAGAGAAGCCTTAATTTTTTGGAAGTGAAAGAAATAAAATACAGTGTCCAGGAGGTCTGCTGAAGAAGAATTTAGAATCTTGGAAATAACAGTTGCTGAAGTCACTTGGCTTACTAGGCTATACAAGGAGTTAGGAGTTACTATTGCATTACTAGTTCAGATGTTTTATGACACCAAGGCTGCCATCCAAATAGCAGCTTATCCCATATTCCATGAGATAACCAAGCATATTGACATAGATTGTCATTTTGTGAGAGAAAAAATTCAGAAAGATCTGATACAAACACAACACATTAGAACCGAGGAACAACAAGCTGATATGTTGACTAAAAGTCTGTGTTCACCATAACATGACTATCCAGTGACCAAGATGGGATTGAAGAACTTATTTTCATCTATCATCTTGAGGAAGAGTGTAGAGGAAAAGGGTTTTCAGGATTATAGTAACTAATCATGGTGTAATTAGTTAAGAGTTAGTTAGTAGCATGATTAATTAGAGGTAGTTATGCTGAGATATCAACTCTCAATTGTCTATAAATGTAGCACTTTGTACAGCTTTATTCATATATGAAATTTAGATTCTCTCTATTGGAATAATCTTACTCTACAACTTCATGATTGATATCTTCAACAATTATATAAAAGCTTGTAATGTACAAATTAGTAGTATAACAATTGTAGTAGGTAGCTCAAAATTACGTTCATTGTTGATAAAGTAACTCAAAAGTGCCCTGTCCACAATCCCCTAATGGGTGTTCCAACTTGGATGAAAATGTACCAAGTTTACCCCTAATCAACCTCACCTTCAGGGAATAATTAATCTATTCTGATCTAGAAGTATTCATGGATTTGAAACAATTGAAGATAATTTCATCTGCAACAAAATATTGAAATTTTGCAGCATGAGTTTGGCACTCCTAGCACTACATATAGGAGTGTGAGGGCCAAATATATTTTCAAAAACTACTAGAAAGTCAAATTACATAGCAATGAATTTATCCTCAAAACAGTACACGCTATTGGTAATATGAAATGAGAGTAGTAGCTATACGAATGTGGTTAAGTTATTTTGTTAAATCTATCACAAAGCAAAATGTGGTCCACTGTTTTTAGCATAAGTCCTGTCGTACATGTACTAAGTTGGACATATTATGGATGGCTTGGTTTTATCTCTCCCATATTTTAAGACCATAGCTTAAATAACATGGTTAAGTGATTTTGTTAAATCTATCCCACAGTAAAATGAGGAGATCCTTTGTTAAATGGCCTCTTCAAGTCTACTTTTAAATTAAATAGACTATAAGTTCTTTTCAGGAAAATGGCCTACCTTTGAAAATTTAAATTTATTTTTGATTTAAATTTTGTTTACAAGTTTTATAAGTTAAAAATTATTCCACAAATCACCAACTTACAGAATTTAAACAAAATTCCTCCCAAATTAAACCAAAACCTAATTTGTGATGGACAAATCTATTATCAATCCGATCAATATATGGATAATCAATTATCAATCCGATCGATATATGGATGGACTACTTATCGATCTCAATTATATATGGGAAAATCGATCATCGATTCGACATATCGATTATCGATCCAAACAATATATGGGCAGATTGATTATCGATCTGATCGATATATGGACAGATCGATTATTGATCCAACCAATTACATATATACACTCAAACCTTTTTATTTTTGGAAAAAAAAATGGACTAAAATTAATGAGAGTAGAGAACTTACAAATTTAGGAGGAGATAGAATATTTAGGAATAAAATACTAGCTTCAAAAAGGAGAAAGTTGAAGAAATAATGAGTTTTTAGTATGAATGGAAGAGAAAAAAGTTAGAGATAGGGAAAAAAGTAATTTGAAATTGAAAAAATGAGTTAGGATTTTATGTTTTTAATATATTTGTAAATAACTCCCATAGTTTTTAATATGTTATTATAGTCCAATTCCTAATTAAAGTTACTTTTATTTTGTTTTAAAATGAGATAATTAAAGTAGGCTATTTTTCTAATTGGAAACTTGAAGAGGCCTATTAGCCAAATTTTCTCCAAAAATGAGGTCCAGTGGTTTTCACATAAGTCCCCTCGTACATGTACTAAGTTGGACATATTATGGATGACATGGTTTTATATCTACTGAAGAAATCAACTGATTGCCATCCTACTTCGGGACTTGGTCCCGAACAAACGTATATAGTAAGAAACTCAGCAATTCAGGACGTAAAATAAATAACTAAGAAACACAACAATATTTATGGGGAAACTCCTTATGCTAGGAAGAAAAATCAAGACCTGCCTCCAGGATTTCAAAAGCTTCACTAATATTCAAGCAATCTTGAATACAGACTCCATAACATTAAGGATTAAAACTCCTAATCCTTCCTAGGTGTTAACCTTTTAGGAAGACCACAGTCTAAGAACAAATGAAGAAATCAGCTAGTTTCCCTCCTACTTTGGGACCTGGTCTCGAATATACGTTTATAGCAAGAAACTCAACAATGCAGGATATAAAATAAATAATTAAGAAAAACAACAATATTTATGTGGAAACTCCTTGCTCAAAGGAGAAAAACCACGACCTGCCTCCAGGATTTACAAAGCTCTACTAATATTAATCCTTCTTCTCTAAGTAACAGCTCTATTAAAAAAAAGAAACATGCAATAACTCTACTGCACTAAGACCCAACTATCTCTAACTAAATCAAAAAGCTAACGCTAGCTTCATAAACACCTAATTCTAGATGACAACATTAATTTTAGATCTGGAACAATACACCTACTAATAATGAATCACAATAGTAGGAAAGTTTTATAATCGAAATACAAGGACTCAATTACAACAAGAACATAAGACATAACATATGAGCGAGCAGGTCCCTTGTTATGAGTGAGGCTTTGATTTAAGAGCTTTAAAGGATTTTTTGTTGTGAGAATATGGAATCTTGGTTTTCTTGTGGCGGAAGATGAACAATATATATGAGATAAAAAACCGAGAATGAGTCTCATTGGCTGAGACAAAAAGTGCAGCAACTTTCTCACCAACATTTGTACTATTGTCCAACTGTGCATGACAGTGACGTGAATGTGGTCAACCAGGTTCCTAAGTGGTTGCATCTTTGTCATCATATATTCATCAGGAATTAAGTCTTAATGGATAATTTGTCAATAATCAAACCTAAGGACTTAATAATTTTTTCCTTTGTGGTGATGAAAATTTATACATACCTTCAAGCATTCACAATATGTTCCCTTGTCACTATACCAACCCTATACATCCCCCATGTCTATCAGCATCTAAGATTTTCCCTCAGTGTGAGATAGATTCCCCACATATGAGACACATATACTACCTCAACTACTATACCTTATTTTCCCTCTTTTGTTATCATCAAAGTGATAAAACAATAAACTAAGTACAGATAATCACACATGTTAACACAAGACCACTGAGGCTACACTAACATGAGCAAGAAAGATTAGAAAAAGTAAGAGAAATGATAAAACAAAGTAAATTCATTCATTAATCAAGTAGGATATTATCACACACTACTAAAAAACCAGTAGCAATAAAATACAAAAATAGTAGTGCCATCACAACAAGAATCAACAAAAACTTTAGAATAATAGACTAAACGGGGCTTAAGAGAGGAACACAGATTAAGGGCCATATTAGGGAAAGATCTAAGAGAAAAGAGCAGGAGGAGTGTGAGATAATTATATAAGAAGCATGGTCATCCACTCACTTTCTGTAGTGTGAGTCTTCAAGAACTGTTGAGTCAGATCCTCGTTCTTTGCAGTTAACAACTCAACTTTTTTTTTACTTTCTTTATTATCTCATACAAGTCTGCATTTTTAGCAATTACCTTTCCTATTGAACTTATTACCTCATCACTTTCTTTTACTGATGCTACCTTCAGAGCTGTAATCTCTACATCCTTTTGAGCCACCACAACTACCATTGCATCTAGTTTCTCCCTTAACCCATTCCAAATATCAATTAGATCATCCACAATAGACTACAACTTTCCACCACTTCTTTTAGAAACACACACATTATCTTCCAAGGTAGTGATATTGAACATCTTCTTTACTAATCTAGATTTTCCTTGGCCATATTTAACATTGAAATATGGAAAGACCGTGTTCAGCCAAAACCCATAGAACAAACCATGTTTTCCATCTTTTCCATCATTAGTGTGTACATATGCTCAATCATAATCATTAGGTGATTCACCTTCTGAAATTTTGGCAAGTCCTCTAATAGGAACAGGTCAGGGTTAGTGAAAATAAATCTTTTTTTAATGTGAGGGAGAAGGGCCTTGTTAACCAACTCAAAGAGCAGTTGGTATTCTTCCCTTCAATATCTTCTTGTTTATATTTTTTATGTTTAAATTATGCAGATCGCCACAAATCTTATGAAATTTTACAGAACCTTTTTCATTTCTTATGGACCTGGCCCCTTTTATAGGAACCCAAAGAATCTCAGAAACACTTTTTCATCAATTACAAGACTCACCCTATTAACTTGTGTAGTCAAATACAAACCATCATCAGAGAAAGATTTTGATAGAACATTCTAACTTTCTTTTCATGTAGCATGGGAAATGGTAACACAATCAAGTGGTCCAACTTTAGAACTTTACCCAATCTATCAACTCAATCATTATGGGCATACCGGCAATAGCAGGGTCAAAAAATCTACCCCTTAAAATCTTTTAGGTTTCGAAGATCTCCTTTCTCGTTTCTCTCAACAAAAACTTCTCCTTTTCTTTGAAAGTAGAAGCTTTTCTTGAGGAATCAGTTCCTTTTGCAAAAACTCCAGGGGGTCTTAAGGTCTTAGCAAATTTAGAACTAGGACCCGGTCTCTTGGTGCTAGGCTTTTTAGACCTTTTCCTCTTAACAATGCTTTTGGGAATTGGTTTCTTGATCATTACTCTCTTTGATTTTCTTTTTCTTGGGAGAAAAACAACCTTTCATTTTGCCTTGTCCCTACTTGTAGCCATACTTCTTTCAACATATGAATCACCATCAATATCCTCAGACTCATCATCATCCTTAGATAGGCTCTCAAAAATACTTTCAAAGTACCAACTATCACTACTATCATTAAAATTATTTTTTAGTTTCCTCATTTGATTTCTCAACTATCATAACCTTTTCAACTGGAGGTTCAACCACAACCACTCCCTTCTTCTTTAGTATCATTTTTTTCTTAGTATTGCTCTTGTTCTTCTCCAAAGCCTATTTCATCAAGTTCCTAGGACTCAACTTAGTCCTTGGAGGTTTTGCAGTCTCAGATAAAACTTTGGTAAAAGAGAATGATCCCTTTTTACACAGTTTCCATAATAGAGGTCAGTTATCTTCACTCTCAGAATTTACCTTTTCATCCATCAAACCACCATACAAGTCAAGTACAGGGGGAAAACTAATTTATCATCCTCAGCACTCTCAGGAGGATTATTTTTCCTTCTAGTGAATAATATAATAGAGTTGTGTCCTATTTGGGTGAGTCAGGAGTACTAGGGCATTTATGAGGTTCTTTACTAAGGGTAGTGAGACCTTGAACCCCAATTTCTTCACTCATTGCCTTGCCTAATATTTGAAGAGGTTCCCTTAGAGGTTGGTAAATCCTCATCAAATATATTATAATTAAAAAAATCACTCTATGACATAATGGGTGACTCATCCTTATAAGGAGATAGAACCTTAGAAGAGAAGTCAAAAACTGACTGGAAGGGAACTGGTTGATATTGGACTAGAGGTATTTCCTCAAAAACCTTTTATTTAAAAGGGTCAATTAGGGGTGACTTGGTCTTTGGAAGGATTGATTTAGGATCAGGAATGGAAGGTACATCTTTGTCCGTTTTATACCAAGTTTTGTCACGACTAGAGGCTACCCCCCTAGTCACAACAATGGTACTTGTAGCCACAAATGACCACAAGCTAACCCATGAGCTAGTACCTACTTGAGCATTGAGTAAAATAATAATAACATAACATGTGCAAAAGATAAACTGATAAGATACTGTCAATTGAAATACCTAATAGACATATAAATGACCTGTATGAAATATCCAATAAGTACTGGAAACTAAACTGTCTATCTAAAATAACTAATAATACTGAAAACAGAATAATTGTCTAACTGTCTGACTGATTGTCTGTCTAAAAGCCTCTAAATATCATGAGGAGTTGATGGCATAAACCCCTAACTAACTCTGACTGACTGAACATAAAGAAATAATAAAATAATTATAAAAGCACATCATGTCCTTGATGGAAGAGGACTCACCATTACTGTTGTTGAGCAACACTGAGCTATCTAAGATTGGTCGGGAAACTGAGCGTCTAAACCTATGTTATAAGATATCATATCACAAAGGAAAAGTATGCAATCAGTACTTTGAATGTAATTGTATGTGCGATAAGGACTGACTTAAATGCATGAGAAAACTGAGCATGCATGCATGGGCATGTAATATCTGAGAATACAAGACCAAGCATAAACATATTTCTGAGATAATCTGTAATCTAAAAAACTAAATTCTATATAACTAAATAACTAAAAATTTGCACACTTGGTCAAGTGAACCTAAGCTGAGATACACTGAATACAAACTGAAACTGTAGGAAGTATCATGTAACCGACATGCCCTAATATGAGCTAATAGGGGTCCAACCTGTAACCCCAATTAGAAGGGTATCAGTATCATTCCATGGGCACTAGTACTACCTGTGTGGATCTACTAAAATGGCATCCTGAAGGAATAAAGTATAATACCCCGTACTTTTTCCTGGCTTAATTTCGCTCCTAGAATGTCAAGGGTTATCTTAAAAAATCAATAACAATTGTTTCAAGTGAAATTTACCATATTTAGAACCTCAATTGTATATATAATTGAAATAGGTTTCCATCAATACCAATTTTGTCAAAATCCGATACTCGGTTGAGAAGTTATAGCGTTTTTAGAAAAGCAGTATCCCAACTGGAGAAGCATCGCGCTGCGGTGACTAGCAAATTGGCAATTGTCTGATTCCAGTGGACCTCCGTGATAAGCAGGCATCGCGCTGAAGCCTTATTTCTAAATTTTCAATTTCCAGTAGCTTACCACAATAGTGGTGCATCGCGGTGATGGCCAAAATGGCATTTCAATAGTGCACCGCGATAGTTATACATCACGTAGGATGTCAGTTCCCAGTTGTCAAATTCCAGTGAGCCACCGTGATAGTGGTACATCGCGGTGGCATGCAAATTTGGAAAATTTCTCTTGTTTCCAGTTCTGATTAAATTTTAAAAAGACTATTTGGTCAATTCTCAAGCCCCCAATTCATCCAAAACAAGGAATTAATGCCTATTCTAAGCACTTTATGCTTCTTTTCATCTATTCTCTCTCAAAGAAAAACCCTAGACCTCAAAGCTTACTCTCCAAGAAATTAAATTCCTCCATTGTTTCTCCAAGAAAACTTAAAATTGAGGATTCCCAAATCAATATAACCAAGAGTTCATCTTCAAAGGCTCAAATGGAGATTTACGTTCAAGCTTTATTAGAAATTTCATCAATTAAGGTATATGGGGTTTATGAACAAGGATTCACTTTCATCCTTGTGCCCAAAATTGAGTTTTTATTTCAAATTTATATGATTTTTAATGATTATACATGAGTTTTAAATTATTCGTACCCATTATTGCTAATTGCAAGATTATGAGATTTCAACTGTTTTAGAAGTTGAATTGCATGACTATTTTTATATTTTCGTGCCTATTGCAGAAATTTCTAGATTTTAAGATAAACTATCATTGTTTTCATTACCAAGCATGATTATTATGATGTTTTGAAATGAGATTGATGCATGGGTTACTATCCCTAGATTGAATATTATTATTTCAAGAAATATTATGCTTTAAGCATCAGATGATGAGTTTATTTTTAGATTTTCAAAAATCCTTAATCTTTTGATTCTCAGATAAGATTTAGAATCCACTTTACAGATTTATTATAGATTTCAGGAATCAAAATAGTTTTATTCGCAAATTGAATCAGATAAATTCATAATTGCTTTCGTAATAGCTCTTATTCTAGATTTTAACATGGATTTCCAACAGAATGACCATATCGTGTAAAGGGATTAGTATATAGCATAGAGTAGAAGGTGTGGGATTAGCATACCCTATCTTCCACAGAACTATGTAGCCAACATAGGTACAGATTCAAATTATTTCCATTTCTATATGGATGACAGATATAGATGTGATCACTTAGATTATGTTATACTCCTTGGCAATATTATGAACCTCTCCCCATCATGAGGTTTTCCCCTTAGGGGAACAAGACATTAGACTCATGTTAGCTCACATGGTTTATATCGATTAGAAGAACTTCCCTAAAGTTTTTAAGCTTACAATATAACAACAAAGAATATCATAAAAAGATTTTAGAAAAACTAAGTGTGAAGGCTCACTACTTTACTCAGATACTTTTTTACAAAAAAATATTTGCTACAGATTTCAGCTTTTAGATTTCACATATAGAAGTAAGTCCTTTCTACAGTTAGCATAATTTAGAAATAGAACACTAGTACAACCTTTAGAACTAAATGTTATGAATCACTAGATTTAAAAAGTATGATATGTTATTCATGATTACAGATTTTAGTATTTTAAATACTCCAGCTTATGTGAGTTATTTACATTTAGCATACATTATTTACAAACTATGATGATGAATGATATTATATTTTACGTATGCATTTCACCCCATATACTCAGTACATCCTCAAAGTACTGATCCACATATACGTCTGTGTGCTACATTATCTCACAATATAGGTTCAGGTGCTTAGTTTCTATTGCGTGAGTAACTTCGAGCATCTTTATATATATCCTGATAGTTGGTGAGTCCTCATAGTTTGGGTTCTTAGTTATTTAGATTTTTAGCTTAGATGATTCAGTATTTTTTTCAAACAATTCGAGTCAGCTGGTGGTTTATCCTAGTGGCTCTCTAGTTATTAGTAGTAGAGGCTTGTCGGAATGCTTGATACAATCTAGACTTACAACATTGGTTTTTAGACATTATATTTAGATTATTCTTAGTTAACTCCGACAGTTTTTTGTATTTATCAAGTCTTTTATCTCTATATTTTCTTTATTATGAGGTTCAGATTTAGTAGAAGGTAGACAGGGTTAGCTTAAGGCTACTTGTAGTCTTGAGCATTGTGTGATATCTCGGGACCCATTTTTAGGGCATTACAAACTTGGTATTAGATACTAAGTTTATTAGAGTCCTTGGAAGTCAGACAAGATGTGTTGCATAGAGTCTTGATCATGGGTGTGAAGAGCGCCACATTTATGATCAAGAAGCTACGGGATATTTTTAGGAAATCATCTCTTTCTTTTATGATCTATCATGCTTATAATATCTCTATCTATTTTTTGAACTCGTACTCTTATGTGACAGTTGAATATGCCTCCTCATTGAGCTAATGCTTGTAGAAATGGTAACCAGCCACCGCAGTCCCCCGATCCTCTGAATGAGAATGTATCCTTTGCTGAGTTTAGGGCTACCTTTTAGGTATTGGTCCAAGCTGTGACTGCTAATATTTAGGGCAACCATCAGGATATAGTCCCACATTAGTAGAATGGTTATTTAGCATTAGCCAAAATTAGAGATTTCATAAGAATGAATCCACCAGAGTTCTTTAAGTAAAAAGCAGGTGAGGACCTATAACTTTATTTTGATGAGGTAAAGAAGATCACCTATATTATGCATGTTTTTGAGAAGGAGAGTGTAGAGTTGGCATCTTATAGGTTGAAGAATGTAGCATATGATTAGGTGTTATATGGAAAAAGGTAGAGGTGAGAATGCAGCTCCTATAAGTTAGTAAGTATTTCAGAATGCATTTCTAGACATCTCTTTCCGTATGAGATAAGAGAGGCCAATATAGAGGAGTTCATGAACCTGAGGCAAGGCTCAATAATAGTGAAGGAGTATTTCCTTAACTTTAACCAGTTGTCTAAGTATGCCCCTGATACGATGGTTGATCCTAGGACAAGTGTGAGTAAGTTTGTTACTGGAGTATCTGGTTTGGTATTCAAGAAGTGTAGGATTGGCATGCTTATTAGAGACATGTATCTTTTGAGATTGATGATTCATGGTCATTAGATTGAGGCAGAGAAGTTGAAGAGAAGAGAGAGAGGGAGGAAATAAGAAAGCTAGAACTAGGCAGTTTGAGTATGGTCAAACTAGGTTTGGAAGAGGAAATCATTCACAGTTTTAGAATCATTCATCTATGCCAGTACCATCTTCAGCTAGTGCTCCCACTCCCAGAGCTAGACAACAGCAGTCGGGTAAGTCTTCTATGTCTAGATCTCAGAATAATATGAGTAGAAGACCAGTATCCTCCATGTGCTAAGTGCGGTAAAAATTATCCTGGTGAGTGTTTGATAGGATAGTAGGGTTGTTATGGTTATGGTAAGTAGGGTCATGGAATTAGAGAGTGTCCGCATGCCAAGCAGGGGAACATAGATATTCTTCCCTAGAATCAGGCTAATAATGCACCAACTCCTCTAGGTCGCCTAGTCCCTCCTTAGGGTGCATTATCCAGTACCAGTGGCGGTCAGCGCCAGAATTGGTTTTATGCTTTACCATCCCATCAGGAGCAGGATGATTCACTAGATGTTGTTATTGCTATGCTTCGTGTCTTTCATCTTGGTGTTTATATGTTGTTAGAACCTGGGCCGAGTTTCTCTTTTGTGACCCCACTAGTTGTAGTGAATTTTGAAATGTCCTAAAAAGATCCCTGAGCCCTTCTTGGTTTCTACCCCAGTAGGTGAGTCAGTTATTGCTAAACAGATCTATAAAAAGTTTCTTATTACTATCTTTCATAAAATCATGTTAGCAGACCTAATAGAGTTAGATATGGTTGACTTTAACCTTATTCTTGGTATAGATTAGCTCCATTCCTATTATGCATGTATAGATTGTCGCACCCGAGTGGTGAAGTTTCAGTTCCATATGAGCCAGTCTTTAAGTGGGAAGGTAATTTAGTATCTTCCAAGAGTTATTTCATATCCTATCTTAAGGCCAGAAATTTAATCTCCAAAGGGTTTATCTATCATTTAGTTCGAGTTAAAGACACTAAGTCTGAGACTTTGACAGTTCAGTTAGTCAGAGTAGTCAATGAGTTTCCTGATGTCTTTCTCAAAGATTTGCCAGGGGTACCTCCGATAGGAAAATAGAATTTGGTATTGACCTTCTTCTATATACTCATCCTATCTCTATTCCTCTATACCATATAGCTCCAGCCGAGCTTAAAGAGTTAAAAGAGCAGCTTAAAGATATCTTAGATAAAGGTTTCATAAGGCCTAGTATTTCTCCAATGAGCACTCCCATCTTATTCGTGTGAAAGAACTATGGTTCTTTGCAAATATGCATCGGCTATCATCAGCTGAATAAAGTTACAGTAAAAATCAAATATCCTCTTCCTAGAATTTATGACTTATTCGACCCTCTTTGAGGTACAAGTTATTTTTCCAAGATAGACCTTAGATCTGGCTATCACCAGCTTAGAGTAAGGGAGTGTGATATTCCAAAGATAGATTGATGAACAGAGTGTTCAAATAGTATCTGGATATGTTTGTCATAGTCTTTATAGATGATATTCTTGTCTACTCTTGTAGTGAGATGATTATACAGACCACCTTATAATTGTATTGCAAACTTTTAAAGACCACTAGTTGTTCGCCAAATTCAGAAAATATGAGGTCAATAGTTTTCCTTGGTCATATTATTTCCAGTGAGGGTATTCGAGTTGATCCCCAAAAGACAAAAACAGTAAAAAATTAGCCTAAACCTATTTCTCCATTAGACATTAGAAGTTTCTTGGGTTTAGTAGGCTATTATCGATGTTTTGTTGAGGGTTTCTTGTCTATTGCATCTCCCATGTCTAGATTGACTCAGAAGAAAGTTAAGTTCCAGTTGTTAGATTCTTGTGAGAAGAGTTTTCAGGAGTTGAAGACTCGATTCACTTCAGCCCCAGTCTTAGCATTACCTGAGGGTACAGATGGTTTTATTGTGTATTATGATGCCTCTAAAGTTGGTTTGGGTTGTGTTTTGATGTAAACAGTTAAGGTCATAGCCTATGCCTCTAGACATCTTAAGCCTCACAAAATAATTACCCTACCCATAATCTTGAATTAGCTGCTGTTGTGTTTGCTTTGAAAATTTGAAGGCACTATCTTTATGGGGTACATATTGATGTGCTTATAGATCGCAAAAGTTTGCAGTACGTGTTTACTCATAGGGAGTTAAATCTTTGTCAGAGAAGGTGGTTGGAATTATTGAAAGATTATGATATGAGTGTGTTGTATCATCCGGGCAAGGCCAATATAGTAGTAGATACCCTTAGTATATTATCTATGGGCAGTGTTTCTCATGTGGAGAATGATAAGAGAGAGTTAGTTCAGGAAGTTCATCGGTTATCTAGATTAAGTGTTAGATTGGTTGACTCAGTTGAAGGGAATGTTTGGGTTCAGAGTAGTTCCGAATCTTCTATAGTTTTGGAAGTAAAAGAGAAGCAAGATAAGGATCCTAGTTTGGTCAAACTAAAGGAGTCAGTTAAAGACCAAAAGATAGATGTTTTCTCCCAAGGGGAAGATGGTATGTTAAGGTACCAGACTAGATTATGTGTGCCATGTGTTAATGATTTGAGGCAGCAAATTATGGTGGAAGCACATGGTGTGTTGCAAGAGTTTGGTATCCCCCCTTGGAAATGGGAAGTGGTGAATATGGACTTTGTGACTGGATTACCCCATTCACATCGTCAGCACAATTTGATTTGGGTCATTATAGATAGATTGATTAAGTCAGTGCATTTCTTACCAGTTCTCATGTCCTACACAGCTAAAGATTATGTCAAGTTGTATATCAAGAGTTGGTTACATTGTATGGAGTTTCTTTGTGCATCATCTCAGATAGGGGTAATCAGTTACCTCTTAGTTTTGGAGAGCCTTTCATAAGGGTCTTGGTACCTAAGTTCATCTTAGTTCAACTTTTCATCCACTGATAGATGATCAGGTAGAAAGGACTATTCAAACTTTAGAGGACATGTTGAGGGCATGTGTTCTTGATTTCAAAGGTAGTTGGGATGACCATTTGTTGTTGATTGAGTTCGCTTATAATAAAAGTTATCATGCTAGTATTCAGATGGCTCCATTTGAAGCTCTTTATGGGTATAGATGTAGATCGCCAGTTGGTTGGTTCGAATGAGGTGAGGCCACTTTGATTGAGCCAGACATGGTGTTTGAAGCTATAGAGAAAGTTCAGTTGGTTCGAGAGAGATTGAAAGCAGCTCAGAGTCGTCAAAAATCTTATGCAGAGAGATCTTGAGTTAGAGGTTAATGACCTTGTGTATTTGAAAGTTTCACCCATGAAAGAGGATATGAGATTTGGCAAAAAGGGGAAGATTAGTCCCCGATATATAGGTCCCTTTCGGATTTTGAGTCATTTTGGAAAGGTAGCATATGAGCTTGAGCTACTCGTAGATTTATCCTCAGTTTATCCAGTATTCCATGTGTCCTTATTGAAGAAGTGCATGGAATATTCATCCATTATAGTCCCTCTAGAAAGTACGAATATTTAGAATAACCTCTCAAACAAAGAAGTTCCAGTAAAGATTCTTGATTATTAGATCCGTAGACTAAGGAACAAAGAAGTTCTCTTGATCAAAGTTCTATGCTGAAATCAGTCTATTGAGGGTTCTACTTGGGAAACAGAAGCAAAAATGTATACCGAGTATCCCCATCTCTTCTCTATGAATTCAGATTCAGCCGAAGGTAATAGTCTTCTTTCATTCAGTTCTTTTCCAGCCTCAAATTTAACCATATAGGTATTTTCATGTAAAATTCATGCACTTATAGATCAGTTCGGCAGCTCAGTATGTTTTAGATTCAGTCATACAGTTTGTTTCAGTTGTTCATGATAGCTTATAGCCTCAGATTCCTCAGTATTCTCAGTTTGACTAACTACATTCGAGGATGAATGTTTCCTAAGGTGAGATAACGTAATACCCCGTACTTTTTCCTAGCTTAATTTCACTCCTAGAATGTCAAGGGTTAGTTTCAAAAATGAATAACAATTATTGCATGTGAAATTTTCCAGAATTAAACCCTTTATTGTGTAGATAATTGAATTATCTTTCCATCGATACCAATTTTGCCAAAATACGATACTCGATTGAGAAGTTATGGCATTTTTAGTAAAGCAGTATCCCAACGGAAGAAGCATCGCACCGCGGTGACTTGTAAAATGGAAATTGTACGATTCCAGTGGACCTCCACAATAAGCCCACATTGCGGTGAAGCCTTATTTCCTAATTTTTATTTTTCAGTAGCTCACCGCGATAGTAGCGCATCGCGGTGATGGCCAAAATGGCATTTCAGTAGTGCAGTGCTATAGCTTCGCATCGCGTAGGATGTCCAGTTCCCAATTGTTGAATTCCAGTGAGCCACCGCAATAGTGGTGCATAGTGGTGGCATAAAAATTCAGAACATTTTTCTTGTTTCCAGTTCCGATTAAATTTTAAAAAGACTATTTAGTCAATTCCCACGCCGCCAATTCGTCCAAAACAAGGAATTAAAGCCTATTCTAAGCACTTTGTGCTTATTTTCATCCATTCTCTCTCAAAAAAACCCTAGAGCTCAAAGCTTGCTCTCCAAGAAATCAAATTCCTCCATTATTTCTTCAAGAAGACTTAAAATTGAGGATTCCCAAATTAAGATAACCAAGAGCTCATCTTCAAATGCTCAAATAGAGATTCAAGATCAAGCTTTCTTAGAAATTTCATCTATTGTGGGATTTATGAACAAGGATCCTCTTTCATCCTTGTGCCCAAAACCAAGTTTTTATTTCAAATTTATATGATTTTGAATAATTATACATGAGTTTTAAATTAGGGTTCATACCCATTATTGCTAATTGCGAGATTATGAGATTTCAAGTGTTTTAGAAGTTGAATTGCATGACTACTTTTATATTTTGAGATTTTGAGATGAACTATCATTGTTTTCATTACCAAGAATGATTATTATGATGTTTTGACATGAGATTGATGCATAGGTTATTATCCCTAGATTGAATATTATTATTTCAAGAAAGATTATGCTTTAAGCATCAGATGAGTTTCTTTTCAGATTTTCAGAAAACCTTGATCTTTAGATCCTCAGATAAGATTTGGAATCCACTTTATAGATTTATTACAGATTTCAGAAATCAGAATAGTTTTATTTACAGATTGAATTAGATAAATGCATAATTGGTTTCGTAATAACCCTTATGATAGATTTTAAAGTGGATTTCCAACAAAATGAGCATACAGATTAAAAGAAGTAGTATTTAGCACCAACCGAAAAGTGTGGGATTAGCGTGACCTATCTTTCACAGAACTACATAGCCAACATAGGTACAGATTGAGATTATTCCCATTTTTATATGGATGACAGATATAGATGTGATCACTTAGATTAGGTTATGCTCCTTAGCAAGATTAAGACACCTCTCCCCATCGTGAGGTTTTTCCCTTAGGGGAACAAGATGTTGAACTCCATGTTAGCTCACATGGTTTATGTCGGTTAGAAGAACCATCTTAAAGTTTTTAATCTTACAGTATAACAACAAAGAATAACAGAAAAAGCTTTTTAGAAAAACTAAGTGTAAAGGCTCACTACTTTACTCAGATACTTCCATACAGAAAAACATTAGTTACAGATTTTAGGTTTCATATTTCAGATATAGAAGTGAGTTTTTTCTACACTTAGACAGCATGATTTACAGATAGAACACTAGTACAACTTTTAAAACTAAATGTTATGACTCACAAGATTTACAAAGTATGATTTGTTATTCATGATTACAGATTTCAGTATTTCAGATATTCCAGTTTGTGTGAGTTATTTACATTTAGCATGTATTATTTTAAAAACTATGATGATGAATGATATTATGTTTTACGTATGCATTTCACCCCTATATACTTAGTATATCCTCAAAGTACTGATTTGCATATATATCTATGTGCTACATTGTCTCATAATATAGGTTTAGGTGCTCAGTTTCAGCAGCGTGAGTAATTTTGAGTATCTCCATCTACATCTCGATAGTTGGTGAGTCCTCATAGTTTGGGGACTTAGTTATTCAAATTTTCAGCTTAGATAATTCATATTATTTTTAGACAGTTCGAGTCAGCTGGGGGTTTGTTCCAGTAGCTCTCTAGTTATTAGTAGTAGAGGCTTGTCAGACTACTAGATACGATTCAAACTTACAACATTGGTTTTTCTGGTATTATATTTAGATTATTCTTAGTTAACTCAGACAGTTTTCTGCATTTAGCATGACTTTTATGTCTATATTTTCCTTATTATGAGATTCAGATTTAGTAGAAGGCAGATAGGGTTATCTTAAGGCTACTTGTAGTCTTGAGCACCGTATGACATCTCGGGACCTATTTTTTGGGCATTACATAAAGAGTCACCCTCTACTGGCAGGTACTCTCAAGAGATATATGTCAACCCTCGACTGAAAAGAAGTTATCTAAAACCTACGATGGCTACGTAGTTCTGGGACTTAAGGACTAATATTAAAGGTCACACCCTCTAATGTAAGGTGATCTCTATCCCTGAGTTCGCTCGGTGCTAAATCCTACTCCCAACTGAACTGACACTTATACTGAACTAAACTAAATTCAACTGAACATTATTTCTAATGGTGCTCATCATGATCATTAATAACTGAGTATATTGAGAAGATTCATCGCGTAGCTAACTTACTACTTGAAAGTATGAAATCATTTAAAACACATAGGTATTGGGTGTTCATAACCCACCAACATGGAATGATCATAAAATACGATATCAAAAATTAGAACTGTAATGTGGAATCATGGTTTAAAGACCCAAAACATAAACATTTCACCAAATAAGTGAGAAGTATGAACTTGAACATGGGAGTGTGATTAACATGAGAAAACAACATGATTACATGGCTTAATCATAATTTGGGGATTTAACATGAAATCAATGGAACATGACATAGAAAATTGCAACCCAAAACATGAAATAACTTAATTCACTTGGAAACACTGGAGACATAGCTTGTAAGTAATTTAGTAAGAAATTCATGGATTAATTTCATGAGATTCATGAATGATTTCATAAAGTAGGATAAGATTATACTTTTAAAATTTAAAATAGAGTTTTTGGGGATCAATGGGTGAAATGGACCCATTGATGAATACCCCACATACCTCAATATCTAGATTCTTGAAGATTGCTTGAACTTGGAAGCTTGAACTATTGGATTCCTGGGGAAAGGAGCTTGGATTTTGTTCTTAGGAAGAAATAGGGTTTACAATGATTAATTTTTATAGAAAGGGTCAAATAATTCCCCTGTGGATTCCTCCAATCGTGTTATGGACGACTTAGGTTGAGGGAAAAAAGACCCAATTGCCACTTAACCTCTTTAATGAAGAAGTTGGACGTATGAAACCAATGTGCTGCATCGCTTACTCCAAGGGAGTAACCAATACGTCATTCCTCTTTCTCTCGGGAAGAGACCAACGCATCGCAGACCCCATCACCATGGGAGAGACCAACGTGCCACAGGCTTATCGCAGAGGCTCTTTGTCTCTGCTATCCAAACATGTCCCGAACCCCATCCAAAAATTCCAAAACTCTCCCAAGACATACTTTTAACCTCCCTAAATATGTTCCAACTCAAAAAATGACGTCTTGGGGTTGAGAAGGAAACATAAAAATTCATGAAGTTTTGGGGTCTTGAAAATGACTAAGTCCTCAATACTTAATGAAAACTTCATGGCTTGGACCCTTTAAGCATGTAACTACAATTGAAACGAGTTTAGAATCTAATGGGGTATAATAATATCTCCCCCTTGGGAACATACATCCTCGAATGAGATTAGTTAGACTGAGAATACTAAGGCAACTGAGATCATATACTAAACATGCATGACTTTGATCATGATTACATAACTGAGCTGAATCATGATACTTTTGCTGAACTGATTTTGTGAATGCATGCAATGCCATAAGAATGGTTACAGAGATGAAATAGAGAACAAAAAAGAGTCAATTTAAGGAAAATCATTACCTCAACCTGGATTTGAGTTTGCAGAGAAAAGATGAGGGTACTTGGCTTGCATATCTGCTTCTGCTTCCTAAGTAGCTCCCTCAACAGACTGATTCCGTCATATAACTTTAACAAAGGAAACTCTTTTATTCCTTAGCCTATGATTCTGAAGATCAATGATCTCAACTGGGACTTCTTTGTAGGAAAGGCTATTCTTAACTTCCACAGTTTCTTAAAAATAACAGAAACTGAATCACCAACGCATTTATTTAACAAAGAAACATGGAATACCGGATGCACAGATGCCAAATCTACAGGAAACTCAAACTCATTAGATACCTTTCCAAAATGGTTCAAGATTTCATATGGGCCAACATAGCAGGGACTAAGTTTCTCCTTCTTTCCAAATCTCTTCACTCCCTTCATAGGCTAAATCTTCAAATAAACTAAGTCGCCAACCTCAAACTCAAGATCCCTTCTCCTTATGTTTGCATAAGATTTCTGATGGCTTTAAGCTGTCTTCAGCCTCTTTCAAATTAACTAAACTATCTTTATTGCTTCAAACACTGAATCTGTCCCTATCAAAGCAGCCTGAACTGCTTCAAACCAACTAATATGAGGTCTACATCTCCATCCATAGAGAGCATCAAATGGAGCCACCTGAATACTGGAGTGATAGCTATTGTTGTACACAAACTCAATCAAAGGTAAGTGGTCATACCAACTACATTTAAAGTCAATAACACAGGCCTTCAACATGTCCTCTAAAGTATAAATGGTCTATTCTTATTGACCATCTGTCTGAGGATAAAAAGCTGTACTAAAATTAACTTGGATACCAAGACCCTTCTGAAATGCCTTCCAAAAGTGAGGGGTAAAATGAGTACCTCAATCTGAAATGATAGACAACGGAATCTCGTACAACTTAACCAACTCTCTGAATAGAGTCTACCATAATCCTCAACTGAATACGAAGTATAAAATAGCAAGACATAAGATAATTTGGTCATTCCATCCACAATGACCCATATCGAATTATCCTGATGATGTGTATGAGGCAACCCTGTCACAAAATCCATGTTCACCACTTCCCACTTCCAAGTGGGGATGCTAAACTCCTGTAATGTACCACTAGGCCATTGGTGCTCAACTTTAACCTACTGACAGTTCAAACACTTAGCCATAAAATCTGCAATATCCTTCTTCATACCATTCCACCAATAGATTTCCCATAAATCATAGTATATCTTAGTGGTTCCTGGATGAATAGAGTATTGTGCACCATACGCTTCTACTAAAATTCACTATATCAAACCATCAACACATGGAACATATAACCTACCATGACAATGAAGCACACCATCTCCCCTTTAGGATAAAACCTCCACCTTTTGATCTCTAATTGCCTCCTTTAACTTAACCAACCTGGGATCCCTATCTTATTTTTCTTTCACCTCGGCAACTAATGAAGATTCTGAACCATCCTGAACCTATATACTACCCTCAGTTGAATCTACCAACCAAACTTCTAACCTAGCAAGCTAATGAACCTCACGGACTAACTCCTTCTTATAGTCCTCAACATGGGTAACACTACCCATAGACAATCTTCTAAGGACATCCACCACTATATTGGCTTTGCCCGGATGATATAGCACACTCATATCATAATCTTTTAGAAACTCAAGCCACCTTATCTGACGAAGATTCATATCTTTTTGCATGAATACATATTGTAAGCTCTTATGATCCGTGAACATATCAACATGAAATCCATAAAGATAGTGCCTCCAAACCTTTAAGGCAAAGAAACAGCTGCCTACTCAAGATCATGGGTTGCATATTTCTTCTCATGGGGTTTAAGCTGCCTATAGACATAGGCTATGAGCTTACCTCTCTATATTAACACACAACCAATACCAACTCTGGAATCATAACAGTAAACTTTGAATCCATCTTAATCATCTGGAAAATTCAAGACTAGGCCAGAAGTGATTCGAGTCTTCAACTCCTAAAAACTCTTCTCGTACGAATCTAACCACTGAAATTTTACCTTCTTCTGAGTCAATCGATACATGGGGGAATAAATAGAAGAAAATCCTTCAAAAATCCATTTGTAATAGCCAGCCAAACACAAGAAACTCCTGATATCTGATAGAGAGATGGGCCTAGGCCATTTTTTTACTGCTTTGGTCTTTGAGAGTCAGCTCAAATGCCATCACCAAAAACTATATGGCTAAGGAAAGCTACAGATCTTAGCCAAAATTTACACTTACTAAACTTAGCTAATAATCGATGATCTCTAAGGGTCTTTAACACAACCCTCAAATAATTTATATGATCCTTCTCATTACGAGAATAGACAAGGATATCATAAATGAAGACTATGAAGAACATGTCAAAGTAATGCTTGAACACCCTGTTCATTAAGTGCAAGAAAGTTGCAAGGGCATTTGTTAATCCGAAGGACATAACCAAAAACTTGAAGTGACCATACCGAGTTCTAAAAGTTGTCATTGAAATGTCACATTCTCTAACACTAAGCTGATGGTAGCTGAATCTGAGGTCTATCTTAGAGAAATAATTGGCACTCTAAAGTAGGTTAAACAAGTCATCAATTATTGGGAGTGGACACTTATTCTTGATTATGATTTTATTTAATTGATGGTAGTCGATGCATATTCTGAGAGAACTATCTTTCTTACGCATAAAAAAAATTAGATCACCCTATGGAGAAACACTAGACATGATGAAACCCTTATCTAAGAGATCTTTTAACTATTTCTTCAATTTCTTAAGTTTAGCTGAAGCTATTCTGTAGGGTGGAATAAAGCTAGGCTAGGTGTCTGGAAAGAGATAGATTCTGAAGTCAATTTCCCTCTAGGGAGGAGCTTCAGAAAAATATTCAGGGAACATATCTGGAAATTCATTTACTGTAGGAACTAACTCAAGACTCAAATTTTTGGAATTGAAGTCCTTGAATCAGATGAGATAGTAAATACACACCTTGGATATCATTTTTCTTTCTCTAAGATAGGAAACAAACTGACCTTTAGGCACTAAAGTACTACCTCTGCATTCAATTACTGGTTCATTAGGAAACCAAAATTAAATGACTCTATTTCTATAGTAAACTGAGGCATAGCATGGGTGGAGCCAATCTATGCTGAGAATGATATCAAAATTCGTAATCTCTAACTCCATGAGATCAACTGAAGTAATATTCTGAGATAATGTGATCATGCAATTTCTATATACCTATATAGCTATAATAGATTTACCCACTGGGGTAGACACTGAGAAATGCTCTTCTAATATTTTAGGACTAACCCCAAAGTTGATGGCTATATAAGGAGTCATAAAATAAAGTAAAGCTCCTACGTCTAATAAAACATAAACATGAAGATAAAAGACCTGTAATGTACCCAAAACCATATCAAGAGAAATTTCATTATCATGTCAAGTCTGGAAAGCATACAATCTATTCTGGCATTGTCCATTGGTAGCACTGGGAGTAGCACCTTGCTAATTCAGGCGATCGAATGGATTTAAAGAACAATTAGACTGACCCTGCTGACCATCTCTCGAGCAATACCTTACCCTGTGGCCTATCTTGCCACATCTAAAACACATATCACTACTAGCTCAACACTTACCTTGGTGATTCCTACCATATTTCTTGCAAAGCAGATTTGTACAACCACTGTTCATACTACCCTAGGACTTAGAGCCTGGTGCTCTATCTCGACTGTCTTTCCTAAACTTAGGCACTAGCGCACTAACTAAAGATGGATCTGGGATGAAAGGTTCTGACGGAACTAAGAATAGTTATCTCCTTCTGACCTTGGCTGAGAAAAGTTGAAACTACCTATTTTGTCCTTTTTATTCTCTCTCTCCTTCTCCTTATAATTCTCCTCCTTAATCTGCTAAGAATGAACTATAAGTCTAGATAGGTCCATATCCTTAATCAGCATGGCAGTCCTACACTCCTTGACCACACTATTAGATACACCACATACAAACTTACTCATCTTATACCTAGTGTCAGCCACCATGGTCGGAGCATACATTGCCAACTTAGTAAACTTGAGCAGGTACTTCTTCATGCTCATACTACCCTACTTAAAGTTAATAAACTCCTGAACCTTAGCTTTCAACAACTTAAGGGGAAAGAACATGTCTAAGAAAGCTGGTATACTTCTCCCACTCTACAGGCCCTGCCTAAACACCTTGGTCCTTTTTCCACTACTTAAAACAGATGTGAGATACACCCTGTAACTGATATAAAACTAAGTTTTCACTCTTACTCGAAATGACTCATATGATATCTCTTACTTTTTGCACCATGTCCAGAAACTCCTAAGGATCCTTCTCAGACTTGGACCCAGAAAACAAAGGGGGATTCATCCAAGTGAAATCCCAAATCCAAACTACATCTATATTTTCCACTGGATTGGCTAGGGTAATAACCTGTTGGTTGTTCTGAGCAACTACAAAAAGGGCTAAGGTCATGTAAGCAGCCCTGAATTTAGTGTGAGAGACATATTCATTCAGGGGATCTTTCTGAATTGGTAGTGGTGTGAGCTAATGATCGTTCCTTCTTTCATTATTTATTCTAGGAGATATTATATGTAAATGGAATGAAGGATGAATTAGAAGAGGAATTTGATAGAGCTCAGGCTCTTTCACATGACATGAACACTGAAAGAAGGGAAATTTTCCTAAAAACGTCTTGTAGCCTCTTGACCATAAGTGTGGCATGCTTTACACCCATGTACAAGGCTCTACTCAATGTGACTTTCAGCTACCATAGGTCACTTAAAATCCTTAGGCTCTAATACCAAGTTTTATCATGACCCAAGGCTACCCCCTAGTCGCGACAAAAGTGCTTACGCCCATAAGTGACCACAATGTAATCCATGAGCTGGTATCTACTATGAGCACTGAGTAAAATGATAATAACACAACATGTGTGAAAGATAAGCTGATAAGATACTATCAACTGAAATACTGAAATGCATATATAAATGACCTATCTGAAATATTCAATAAGTATTGGCAACTAAACAGTCTATCTAAAATAACTAATAATAAAGACAAATGAATAACAGTCTAACTATCTGACTTACTGTCTATCTGAAAGTCTCTAAACATCATGATGATTTGATAGGACAAACCCCAAACTAACTTCAACTGACTGAACATAAAGAAATACTAAAATAACTGTAAAAGTAGATCATGTACTCGAAGGAAGAGGACTCACCACTACTGTTGTTGAGCAACACTGAGCTTTCTAAGAGCAGTTGGGAAACTGAGCATCCAAACCTATGTTATAAGACAACAAGTAAAAATAAAAAGTATGCGATCATTTCCTTGAATGTACTGGTATATGTGATGAGGATTGACTGAAATGCATGAGATAACTGAGTATGAATGCATAAACACGTAATATCTGAGAATGCAAGACTAAGCATAAATATGTTTCTAAGATAATTTGTAATTTGAAAAACTAAATTATGTATAACTGAATAACTAAAAATTACACACTTGATCAAGCAAATCTGAATTGAGATACACTGAATATTGACTGAAACTATGGGATGTATCATATAACTGGCATGCCCCAATATGAGCTAATCAGGGTCCAAATTGTAACCCCAATTAGAAGAGTGCTAGAACTGTGTCACGGGTACTAACACTATCTATGTGGATCTATGAAACTGGCATCCTGAAGAACTAAGGAGTTACCCTCTACTGGCAGGTGCTCTCATATGATATGTGTCAACCCTCAACTAGCAGGAAGATATCTCAAACTTACGTTGGCTATATAGTTCTGGGACTCAGGGACTACTACTAAAGGTCATACCCTCTACTGGAAGGTGAGGCCCCATCCCTAGGTTTGATCGGTGCTAAATCTTACTCCCAACTGAACTCAAACTAGTACTCAATAGAACTAAATTCAACTGAACATTATTTTTTATGATGCTCATCATTATCGTAATTAATTGATGATATTGATAAGATTCATGGCTTAACTGACTTACTACTTAAAAGTATGAAATTATGTAAAACACAAAGTTATCGAGTATTCATAATCTGTCAGTACTGAATAGTCATAAAATACGATATCAAAGATTAAAACTGTAATATAGAATCATGGTTCAAAGATCCAAAACATAAATATTTCATCAAATAAGTGAGAAACATAAACTTGAACATGGGAATGTGATAAATATGAGAAAATAACATGATTACATGGCTTAATCATAATTTAGGGATTTAACATGAAATCAATGGAATATGACAGGGAATTTGCAACCCAAAACATGAAATAGCTTAATTCACTTGTCAACACTTGTAGACATAGCTTGTAAGTAGTTAGTAAGAAATTCATGAATTAATTTCATGAGATTCAAGAATGATTTCATAAAGTAGGATAAGATTTATACTTTTAAAATTTAAAATAGAGTTTTTGGGGATCAATGGGTGAAAAGGATCCATTGATGAATACCCCACATACCTCAATAGCTAGATTCTTGATAATTGCTTAACTTGGAAGCTTGAACTATTGGATTCTTGGGGAAAGGAGCTTGGATTTTGTTCTTAGGAAGAAGGAGGGTTTTTAATGAGTAATTTTGAGAGAAAAGGGCAAATAATTCCCCTGTAGATGCCCCCAATCGTGTTATGGATGACTTGGGTTGAGGGGAAAAAGACTCAATTGCCCCATGAGCTCTTAGATGAAGAAGTTAGATGTATGGCACCAATGTGTGGTGTACCTTACTCCAGGGGAGTAACCAATTCATCATTCCCCTTTATCCCAGGGAGATACCAACACGTTATAGACCCCATCACCATGGGAGAGACCAACATATAGTGGGCTTATCACAGAGGCTTTCTGTATCCGCTATCTACACACGTCTCAAACCCCATCTGAAAATCTCAAAAATCTCCCGAGACATACTTTTAACCTCTCTAAACATCTTTCAACTCAAAAATCAACATTCCGAGGTCGGAAAGGTCAAAATAAAAATCCATAAAGTTTTGGGGCGTTGAAAATGACTAAGTCCTTAATACTCAATGAAACTTTCAAGCCTTGGACCCTTTAAGCATACAAATACAACTAAATCAAGCTTAGAATCTTATGAGATATTATGGTGGATCCACTTATCTAATGTCTCAAAGGACTAGGGTGTTATCCTAAACTGATGAGTGACCCCTAAGAGGGTGTCAAGACTAAATCGATGGGTGATTACTCATAACCTATACTTGCAATGTAGTTTAAGAATGCTACTAATGACTTTGCCTAACTGGCTGGGAAGATGCCATCCCTGTATTTCCTCAGTGCTAAGTGTTACTCCCAACTAAAAGACTGTAAAGTATAACTTAAACATAAACTGAATAATGATATGCTCAAGTCATGGTATTTTTAAATTAATAATGTATACATAACTGAAGAAATCATGAAATTTTAAATTAATGCATGTTTAAAATTTTGGTATCAAGTGTTCATAATCCACCAGCTCTATTTATGAAAATGTTAACTGGCATTAAGGGAAAATTCACAATTCAGGCTCAAAAACTTAATAAATTGTCATGATAAGGAAACTCATGAGTTTGAATATGGAAGGATTCTATTAGTATGGGAAAACATGTATTCAGGGTTTAATGATAAAATAAATAGAAGAAATTAGGGAAAACTCATATAGCTTGATCATATACTTGAACTCTTAACTAATATAATGTAAAACATGCTTGGATTTGAGAATAGCGTGAATTATATGATATGTGCCTGGGAAACCATGAATAACCATTAACACGTGCTCAGGAATGAAAATTATATCATGAAAAGTTGAATTTTAAGCTTAGAATAATAATTGGATAAAAGTCCTAGTTTATGGAAGTCATAAAATTCATGAATAAAAATCATAATTTGGGCATGAGTATGAAAGGATATCCTCATTGAATACCCACATACATGAAGGAAAACTCCTTGGGAAATTTCATGAAATTGAACTTGAGCTTTAAGAACCTTAGTTGCCTTTTGAGAGAAGAGAAAATCTCCCCTTTTGATTTCTCTAAGTGGAAATATGGTTGAATCATAGATTTGGGGAATTTTGGCCTTTTGTATCACCCTTTGGGAAGCCTAAAAAATATGGGTTTGGGGGTTATAAGAATGGGAATTTACCAAAAATTCCCTTTTAAAAAGTGCAGGAATTCTGATTCCTGTTGTTATGATTCACGCTATGACTCATCACGACTGGTTATGAGTCATAGTCTGAGTCGTAACCTGATGATTTAAGATCTTGCATCTTTTATGTTGTGGCTACAACTTCAGAATAGTGACTCATTATGACTGACTACGAGTCGTTAGATGGAGTCATAGTCTGAGACTTAGCTTCTGGATACTTTACTAATCAGGTCATGAGTCCACATAATGACTCATAATTTCTAACTATGAGTTATGTGTTGGACTCATAACTACTATAAGGGCTTCTTAGTTGAACACTATGGTGACTATGGGTCCCTCCAAATGATTTGTAGACACAAATTAGGAGTCATGAAGTGGAGTTGTAGCCACTTGGATAAAGCTGCATGTCCTTTTTGTTATGACTATGACTACTCATAATGGCTTATAACGTCAGCTTATGATCATTACATAAGTCATAGCCACTGGTAACTGAGTGATTCCTGAGAAAAAATTGTATAACTTCTTTCTATGATATCAGATTAAGGCTTGAGACTTACGGCGTTGGGAAGCTACCTTAGTAGTCTATATTTTGAGGGGTCTAAAACCTAAAAACTTAGGGAATCACACTTTTGTAGAGGATAGTCTTTGATATAGTGACCCAACTTTCCATATTTATGACAGGTATCATTTCCCTTTCCTTCTCTATTGTGCCTACTAGATTCTCCTCTTCTAGTAGGAGCTCCTATTCTTTTCATGACCTTGAGGAACCATTTGGTGATATAAGTAGTTTCCTCATCCTCATTAATGGTGTTCTCCTTTATGGAATTCAACACTAGATTCTTTTTTTATTCTCACTTTTGGACTTGTCTTGTTGCGTCTTAATCTCATAGGTAATGAGATTTCCTATTAACTTATCCAAAGTCATGGTTTTCAGATCCCTAGCTTCAGTGATAACATCAACTTTGCTATCCCATGACTTTGGAAGAATGCTGAGAATTTTACAAACCTGTTTGGAAGGTTAAATGTCTTTACCCAAACTGTGGAGTTCATTTGTTATGGAAATAAATCTGGTATGCATTTCTTGGATTGAATCTCCTTTCTTCATGCTAAATGCTTCGTAATAAGTAGTCAACATATCAACCTTTAACCCTTTCACTTGACTATTTCCATCATGTGTTGTTTGCAAATAGTCTTAGATTTCTTTATAATCTCATATGATGAGATCCTATTGTACTCATCAGGACCTATACCACATACAAGAAGTTTCTTTGCCATAAATTTTTTCTCAATCTTTATCCTGTCAGCATCGTCAAATTCTTTCATAGTGTTGGAAACATTGTATGTTACTTCACCATTTTTAACAGGCCTGGTAGGAACAAAAGGACCATGTTTAATCACGTCCCACAACTCACAATCTTCACCCATGATAAAGTCACGCATTCGCATCTTCCACCATCCATAGTATTGCACATTAAACCAGGTTGGTCGAGTAGTGGATTGCACTTCTTCAAGGTTCGGAAGAGCAACCATTCTTAAAGATCCTTCCAAGGTGTGAACCTTTTAGGAAAACCTTGCTTTGAGAACAAATGAACTGGTTGCCCTCCTACTTTGGGACCTGGTCCTGAACATACATATATTGTAAGAAACTCAACAATGCAAGGCATAAAATAAATAACTAAGAAACATAACTAAATTTATGTTGAAACTCCTTGCTCGAGGGACAAAAACCACGACCTGCCTCCAGGATTCCCAAATCTCTACTAATATTACTCTTTCTTATCCTAGTAATAGCTCTATTATAAAGAGAAACATGCAATAACTCTACTTTACTAAGACCCAGCTAACTCTAGTTGAATCAAAAAGCTAACTCTAGCTTTATAATCACCTAACTCTAGGTGACAACACTGCTTTTAGAACTGGAATAAGACACCTACTAATAATGAACAACAATAGTAGGCAATGTTTGTAATTAAAATACAAAGACTCAATTACAACAAGAACATAAGACATGACGTGTGAGCAAGCAGATCCCTTGTTGCGAGTGAGACTTTGATTAAAAAGCTTCAAAGGAATTTTTGTTGTGAGAATATGGAAGCTTGGTTTTCTTGTTGTGGAAGATGCATAATATATATGAGACAAGAAAACCTAGGATGAGTATCATTGTCTGAGATAAAAAGTGTAGCATCTTTCTCACCAACTCTTGTACTATCGTACAGTTCTGCATGACAATGACGTAAATGCAGTCAACCAAGTCCCTAAGTGGTTGTAGCTTTGTCATCACATATTCATTAGGAACCAGGTCCTAATAGATAATTTGTCAATCATCAAAACTAAGGACTTAACATCTCCCATATTTTAAGACCATAGATAAAATAATATGATACAACAACACTATCGCAATCAACTAATATTCAACTACTAAAGAAGCAATGATGAAGTAAAAGGGATAGAGACAGGAAAGATTGTCATTTCTTTCATTCTACAAAGGATATATATAGCCATATAGAAGATATTGTATCTTTGTACATTCAATAGAAACAAACATCCATGTGTGCTACAGACTAAAGAGTATCAAGCCACTATCAATAACATATCATTCTTTTAGCCGATTCTCCATGAATATGTCACAAATACACTGGTCTTAACTTGCTAGTCTGACCTATGTAAATTGTTTGTGTTCCAGTAGTACATTGTAACTAGAAATTCAATTCAAATCATTTAATGTGATGCCAACAATATATGATGATATACAATATTGAAAGTTTGCCACTACATCACAACCGAAAAGTCAAAATATTCAAAGTTATGTCATTAATTGTGTATTTGTTTAAGAAATTAATTGGAAATGGGAGGTGCAAAAAATATTCAAAGTTAAGTCATTAATTGTGTGATTTTTTAATAAATTAATTGGAAAAGGGAGTGAAAAAATAATTTTATTGTTTTGCTATCTTGATCGAACTATATTATGATACGTTGGGGTCATGGATGGGTTAGGTCTTTTCAGGTTGGTAAGAGTTTTATGTGAACCAATAAATAAAGACAACATGTTCAATTAAAATTTCATTAAATGAAACATAATTGTGTTGTTAATGGAGATACAATTTAAACCTAAGAACAATGTTAGGGACAAATTTGATCTAATAAATGAAAGGATGAAATTTTGAGTCATTTCTAACAATTGGCCATTAGTTCTTTATAATAAATAGCTATTTATTTAATAATTAATCTTCCACATCCAAAAGGTCAACTATCAGAAACAACAACCGATCACGTTAATAACAAAAAAAAGTACATATTCATATATTTGGAAAATGCCAATACGAATTAAAAATGATCCGAGGAATCAATACAACAATATGAAATACAATATGATTGCTTGTAAAGGAAAACTATCCCGATTCAAGAACTTTTCTATTTTATAAGATTAATGATCGTCACAAAGGTGTAACATTACTATGTTGGTATGAATATAAGAAATTAACCCCTATATTTTGTACTTTAGGGATATCATTGTACTCCTTGACTGTTATCTCTTTCCTGCTTTGATCAAGTCATCAAAAGGACTAGTTAAGCAAGATATGTAAAATACATATGATATGTCTCCGTGATCTTCGAGTATATGAAATACAAATTACTCAACATAGATACTTTCTCTCTTCATTAGATACAATAATAATAGAACTTCAAAAGGGGATTCCTAAAGTCACAAGCAATCTAGAGAACCATTCCTACGAACTTATAGTTCTCCTTATTATATTTTGGAGTAGTCAAACACATAGATAGAGCTGTTAATTTATTTATGCACCAATGTGGAGTCTCATTGCATTGGGGAAAGATTTGTAAGAACTGCTTCATCAAACAAAGATGAAAGATCATTAATAAAATGATAGGAGAGAAATATAAAAATACTAACCCGCTATGGATATCTAGATGGAAATGATAGAGAAAATGCAATAAAGAAACCTTCATTGAATGGATTCTGCAGAGAACTACAATTAATCATGTCCATCTGCTTCACATAAAGGAGGTTCTCCAACCTTGTAATCTTGACCAACTTCTTGCAATTCCTAAGTTGAATAGTTTCAAGATACTCAAAATTTGATACTGATGGGAATATGTGAAGATTCTTCTAGTCATCCAAACACAAGTACTTCAAGAATTTTGACTTAGAAAAATCAAAAGAAAGATCATGGAAACTGTTGCAACTCAAATCAAAACATAATTAAGGATGATAAAATCCCAATATCCATATGAATACCAACCTTGGACAAACAAAAATTACTAAGGGCTAAATAGGAAAGAGAAGTCGACGAGGATTCTATGACTCAGCTGGCCTACAAAGTAGACTTCCCACTTCTAAAGTTACAAGATTTTTTAGCTTTCCAACAAATTCAGGTAATTGATCTGTACCCATTTTCATTATCGGTTTGTACCAAAAAACACCTTTTAATGTACAAGGATTGAAGGGATCTTAGCTAACACATTGATTGATCAATCTCCGATCCGTTAGTTCACAGCAGCCTTAAAGCTGGAGGATGGTCAACAGACTTGGGAAGTCACCTTCTTCTTTCTCATGCTATTACCGAAAGCTGTAAAATCTAAAGACTTTGTGCATTATTGAAGTTTAGAGTTTTTCTGAGATGGTACCACCTGGAGAGGTTCATCTCCTTCAACTTTGGGAAACACTAAATATAAACCAAACACAGTTTCAAATAAGATTTTATTTTACTCGATTGCAAATAGAATATATGAAATTGTAGAATTGAATAATAAACTTGAAAATTCACTCATATTCTTCCATAACACTCTTCCACATATCTAGAACTAAAAGATTTGTAGCTAAAAAATTTAATGGTATACATTTTAAAGGAAATTGTTTCCAAGAAAAACATTTGAGAGATTTAGGAAACAAGCCAAAATCTCCACTAATAAGTAACTCATTGATTATAAGCACCCTAAGTTTAATCATTTTCTTAGATTCCCCGATGCTCAAATTCATTCTCTTTAATGCCCTAGGTATATCTAACCTCAGTACTTCTACTTTCTCAGTACCCTGTAGTTCACTTAGCAATTCAGATTCCCAGCTTTTAGAGTACTGGTGAGTCCTCATAATTTGAGGACATTCTTATCATTTATAGTACTTTAATTTTATTTTAGTAGATGAAGTTAGTTGGGATCTTGTCCCATCAACTCTACAGTTCAGACAATTAGAGGCTTTTCAGACTTGAGTATTTTCAGACAGTTATTCACTTTTTTAGTACTTATATTTAGTTTTGGTATTTTGATACCGCATTCAAATTTATTTACAGATTTGAACCTTATGGCATATGTTCTGCCTATTTTTGCAATCATTACAGTTTTATTACACAGTTATTGCAATAGGTACCATTCATGGGTTAGTTTGTGGTCTTTTAGGATTATGAGCACTGTGTAGCATCTGGGGTATAGACTCGGGGTGTTACAAACTTAGTATTAGAGTCTAAGATTCAACAGAGTCCTAGGAAGTCTAAAAGCCACATCTAGTAGAGTCTTATGTATGGGTGTGTTGTGCGCCACACTTATGTATATGAGGCTACGAGATATTTTAGGAAAAGTTTCCCTTCTCTAAGTATTCATGTCGTGTGAGTGTGCATGAGATCCTGTTACACTCTCTTTCTAATTCTTTCTCTTCCATTTACAGAAATATACCTCCAAAGAGGAAAAAAGGAAGAGGAAAAAAGGAAGAGGAACAGGAGACTAGCCAAAACCCCAGCCTGTCCAGCCAAATCTACTGGATGAAAGCATCTCCCATGCTGATTTTAGAGTAGCCCTCACCACCCTAGCTTATTTGTAGCAACCCAGAATGAATGCCCAGCTGTCGTTTTGGCCAACCCAGAGACCAATACTGCTGCTGCCAGGATTTGGGACTTCACCTGAATGAACCCTTCATTATTTAACCCTCAGGAATTTCTTGATCAAGTGTAGAAGGTGACCAATATTAAGGGAATTACTGTTGTTGAAGGTGCTAAGTTGGCTGCATATCAGTTGCAGGATATGGCTCACTCATGATTTAAATAGTGAAAGGCAGAGAGGGCCATAGATGCAGGGCCTATAGAGTGGGGGAAGTTTGCCCCTGCTTTTCTGGATAGGTTTTTCCCACTGGAGTTGAGGGAATCGAAGGTTCTAGAATTTATCAACTTGAAGTAGGTTAATAGGACAGTGAAAGAGTATTCTCTCAAGTTTACTCAATTAGCTAGATATGCTCCTCATGTGGTGGCAGACAGCAGTTTTTGAATGAGTAAGTTTGTGTCAGGAATGTCTAGCAGCGTGGTCAAGGAGTATAGGACAGCAATGTTAATTAAGGAAATGGACATATCAAGGCTCATGGTCCATGCTCAGTAGATAGAGGAGGCCAAGAATAGGGAGAGTGAGAGGGAGAACAAGAGAGCGAGAACTGGTAGTTTCAACTTCGCGCAACCTAATTCAGAGGGTGGGAATCATTCTTAGTTCTGACCAAAATCTTCTATTCTAGCTCCGTCCTCATCCAGTGCTTCTATGCCAAAATTCAAAAATGGCAATAGGGATAGAGCACCAGGCCCTAAACCCCAGGACAGTATTAACAGTGCCCGAACCAATCCCCCTTGTCAGAAGTATGGAAGAAACCACCAAGGTATCTGTAGAGTAGGAAGCGATGTGTATTTCGAGTATGGAAAGCCAGGCCACAGAGTCAGAGATTGTCTCCAGTCAGGTTCTCAAGGTCAGAAAAATCATCCCCCGGCTCAGTTTGGTCGCTCAAATCAGCAGGGTGCCACTTTCAATGCCACCAGTGGGTAACGCTCAAATAGACCAATGGGCAACGCCCAAACAGACTCTATGCTCTTCAATCCCAACAGGATCAGGAGAGTTCTCCTAATGTGGTCACTGATACATTACAAGTTTATCATTTATATATTTACGCTTTGCTAGATCCAGGAGCCGTTTTGTCCTTTTTTTACTCTTTATATAGCTGTTGACTTCGGAGTCAATCCTAAAATCCCAGCAGATCCTTTATCAGTCTCTACCCCAGTGGGTAAATCTATCATATCCCGGTAGGTATATAGTAACTGTCCGATTATGATATCTCAGAAAGTCACTTCAGCAGACTTAGTCCAATTAGAGATGACTGATTTTTATGTCATTCTCGGGATGGATTGGCTTCATTCCTACTATGCCTCAATCGACTGTGGAAATAGAATTGTTCAATTTTAGTTTCCAAATGAGCTGGTCCTAGAGTAGAGAGGTAGTACTTTAGCACTTAGGGGTCAGCTTTTTTCTTACCTTCAAGCTAGAAAAATAATAGCTAAGGGATGTGTCTACCATCTCATTTGAGTCTAGGACTCTAGTTCAGAAACACCTACTCTTGAATCAGTGTCAGTAGTATGTGAAATCCCAGATGTGTTTCCCAAAGACCTTTCCTAGAACTTCTCCTAGAAAGAAAATTAATTTTGGAATCGATCTTCTCCTAGATACTCAGCTCATATCTATCCCTTCATACAGAATAGCTCTAATAGAACTCAAAGAATTTAAGGAACAGTTAATGGATCTCCTAGATAAGGGATTCATCCGACCCAGTATGTCCCCGTGGGGTGCACCAGTTTTATTCGTGCATAAAAAAGATAATTCTCTCAGAATGTGTATTGACTATCGTCAGTTAAATAAAGTGATGATTAAGTACAAGTATCCACTTCCCAAAATTGATGACTTATTTAACCAGCTTCAGGGTTCCAGTTATTTCTCCAAGATAGACCTCAGGTCAGGCTATCATCAGCTCAGAGTTAAGGAGTGAGACATCCTTAAAATAGCTTTCAAAACTCGGTATGGTCACTTTAAATTCTTAGTCATGTCCTTTGGTCTTACCAATACCCCAGCAGCTTTTATGGACTTGATGAACCGTGTGTTCAAGTAATACTTAGATATGTTTGTCATAGTCTTCATAGACAACATTCTTGTCTACTCCAGCAGTGAACATGATCATGCAAACCATCTCAGAATAGTATTTATTACAAACTCTCAGAAACCATCAGTTATTTATCAAATTCAGTAAGTGCAAATTTTGGCTAAGGTCATTAGCCTTCCTTGGCCATATAATTTTTGGTGATGACATTAGAGTTGATACACAAAACACTAAAGTAGTGGGAAACTAGCCCAGGCCTATCTCTCTGCTAGATATTAGGAGTTTCTTGGGTTTGGCCGGCTACTACCGATGGTTCATTGAGAGATTTTTATCTATTGCATCCCCTATGTCCAGATTGACTTATAAGAAAGTCAAATTCCAGTGGTCAAATTCTTATGAAAAGAGTTTTTAGGAGTTGAAGACTTGACTCACTACAGCTCTAGTTTTGACCTTACTAGATGGTTCAAACTGATTTGTTGTGTATTGTGATGCCTCCAAAGTTGGCTTAGGGTATGTTCTGATACAGAGAGGTAAGTTCATAGCCTATGCCTCTAGGCAGCTTAAACCCTATGAGAAGAACTATCCTACTTATGATCTTGAGTTGGCAACCGTAGTGTTTACCTTAAAGATTTGGAGGCACTATTTATATGGGGTGTACATTGATGTGCTCACTAATCATAAGAGACTGCAGTATGTGTTCTCTCAAAAAGATTTAAACCTCCGGCAGAGAAGGTGGTTGGAGTTATTAAAATACTATGACATGACTGTCCTATATAAAGTTGCCGACGCTCTCAGTAGGATGTCTATGGGTAGTATTACTCATGTCGAGGACAGTAAGAAGAAGTTAGCTCAGGAAGTTCATCAGCTAGCCTGACTAGGTGTCCGCTTAGTCGATTTAGCAGAAAGTAGTGTATGGGTGCAGAGTAGTTCAGAATCATCCCTGGTTTTTGAGGTAAAGAAAAATCAAGATAGGGATCTCAATTTAGTCAAGTTGAAGGAATCGGTCAGAGATCAGAAAGTAGAGGTTTTCTCCCTAAGGAGGAGATGGTGTTTTGCGTTGTCCGGTTCAACTATATATTCCAGGCGTACATAACTTAAGGCAGGGAATTCTTACAGAAGCACATGGTGCATGCTACTCTATTCATCCAGGGGGCACTAAGATGTACCATGATTTACGGGAAATCTATTAGTGGAGTGGGATGGAGATAAATATTATAGAGTTTATGGCTATGTGCTCAACATGTCAGCAGGTTAAGATTGAGCATCAGAAGCCTAGTGGGTCCATGAAGGAGTTCAGCATCCCAGCTAGAAATAGGAAGAAGTGAACATGGACTTTGTGATAGGTTTGCCTCGTACTCATCGTCAGTATGATTTAGTCTGGGTTATTGTAGACAGGATTACCAAATTAGATCATTACCTACCAGTCCATACCTCTTACTCAGCTAAGGATTACGCCAAACTCTATATCAGGGAATTGGTTAGATTGCACTGTGTTCTATTTTCCATTATCTCAAATAGAGGTACCCAGTTCACCTCTCATTTCTGGAAAGCATTCCAAAAGGATACGGGTACCCGAGTTCACCTCAGTACAGCTTTTCATCTTCAGATAGATAGTCAATCAAAAAGGACCATTCAGACTTTAGAGAATACATTGTGAGCATGTGCGATAGACTTTAAAGGTAGTTGGGATGACCACTTGTCTTTGATTGAGTTCGCATACAACAACAGTTATCATTCCAATATTCAGATGGCTTCATTTGAGGTGATTTATGAAAGATGGTGTAGATCTTCCATTGGTTGGTTTAAAGTAGGTGAGTCCGTAGTGGCAAGGCCTGACTTGGTATTTGATACCTTAGAGAAAGTTTAGTTGATTAGAAAAGACTTAAGATAACTAAGAGCCAGCAGAAATCGTACGCAGATGTGCGCAAAAAGATCTTGAGTTTAAGATTGGTGACTATGTGTACTTGAAGATCTCTCCTATAAAAGGAGTGAAGTAGTTTGGAAAGAAGGGAAAGCTCAGTCCCTAATATATTGGGCCTTACTGAATTCTCAGCCGTTTCAGAAAGGTAGATTATAAGCTTGAATTGCCTTCAGATCTATCTTCAGACCATCCAGTGTTTCATGTCTCCTTGCTAAAGAAATATATAGGTGACCCATCAGCTGTAATTCCCATATAGGGCATAGATGTTCAGAACAACCTCTCTTATAAAGAGATTTTAGTTGAATCCTTGATTATTTGATTTGTAGACTGAGGAACAAAGAAGTCCCTCTAGTCAAAATTTTATGGAAGAATAAGTCCTTTGTGGGAGCTACTTGAGAAGCAAAAGCAGATATGCAGACCAAGTATCCTCACCTCTTCTTTGCAACCTCAAATTCAGCTCAAGGTAATAGTTTTTCTTAAGGTTATTCAGTTTCATGTTCTAATTTTAGTTACAAACTTGGTATCAGTTACCACTACATGTTCAGTCATATGTTCATGAATCATGTTTACCTATGTACTCATGCATCAGATATGAATGCTTAGTATGATAATTTAGTGTATCAGTGATCTCAGTCATGAAACCATGCTTTAGTTATGCATGCCCAATGTCTAGCTTTGGTCCCTCTAGATTCTCAATTTCAGTAGTCTCATTCGAGGACGAATTTCCCTAAAAGGGAGATGATATAAGACCCCATAAAGTTCTTAAATCAGTCCTTTAGGCTTGTCAAAGGGTCCCAGACTTAGAATTTTTTAGCTAAGTATTCAGACTTAGTGTTATTTTAGCCTTTGAAAGTTAGCAATCCTATTTCACGACCTTTACATCCATTAAATATTAATATTTGAGTTAATTCATGATCAGGAATATCCATAGGTGTTTTCGAACAAGTTTCAGGTTTTTCAAACTTTGTTTGAAGCTCCTTTAGAATCCTAAAATAGTGGATCAATGCAATTTTGGCGCACCGCATTGACTGTCGTGTTGATAAATATTTTTTCCAGCTCCCAGCTTTAATTTCTAGTGAGTCGATGCGAACTCAATACGACGCGTTGGCTATCGCGTTAATGCCAATGATGCAGTGCCTCGGTCAGAGCGTTGATGGTATAGTTTTTCAATCATTAAAAGACCGCATCCTTGGGGATATTTAGGACTTTTTCCCTCAACCTTCAGCCCATAAAACACAAAATTAATGACTTTAGGGAGCAAATAAACTCATTCTTTCTCAAATTTGCTAAAGAATAAAACCCTACAAGCTTCAATTTCAAATCAAAAACTCAAGGTTCCACCATTAACTTTAAGAAATTCCTTAACTAAGGTATGTGAAGTGTTCATCCAAGGGTTCCTTCCACCCTTGGAGTCCAAAAAACTCTATTAAAGTTCATGTAGAGTGATTTCATGATTTCCATGAGTTGAATTAAAGTGTATACATGGTTTATTGCAAGATTCATCTACAGTTAATTGATATGTGTGCTTTATCATATGAATTCATGTTGAAACTCTTGGAATTATATAATTGGAATTGAATCACGTTGCCTACATATTGTTTTAGTATTATGTGCATATATTATGCCCCACAAGTATTTGATGAATTTTTCATGTGAGTTGAATAGTTAAATAATATCATGTTTAGCATTTATGCAAGTGTTTTCTTGAATGCCCAAATGAATGAACGATGACTAAGTAGTTAGTTACCATGTCTCAAGAATTATGCCATGTCTTTTAAGTTTGTGCTCTTGAGTTCTGGGGGTATTTAATACCAAAAATTTAGCTGCTTATCTAGAGCCATGGTCAGTTATAGAGTAGAATCAGTCATGTCTCAATCAGTAGAATTCAGTCAGTTACAGAACTTAGGAAAACTCAGTGAACTTAGAATCAGTTCAGTTAAGTTATATAGTACGATCAGTATAAGTTCAGTCCAGCCTAGTACAGTTTAGAATTCAGTCTAACGTCTATTCAGTTGGGAGTAGGATTCAGCAAGGATAGGGGCTTACCTTCCAGTAGAGGGTATAATCCTTAGAATCAGTCTTTGCATTCCAGAACTATGTAGCCAGCGTAGGTTGAGGCATCAAACTACTAGTTGAGGGTTAATGAGATGATCTACCTGTCAGTTGAAGGTACCACTATTCTCATTTAAGGTACCTTCCAAATGAGGGTAACTCGTCAATTGTCCTTACCCATGGCACGGTATTGACACCCTTCTAACCGAGGTTATAGGTTGGACCCCAAATCAGTTAGAGAAGGGGCATATCGGTTAGATGATTCCTTCCAACAGTCTCAGTTCCAGTCTCAATCTCTGAATAGAACTCAGCTCAGTTCTATGGATTTAGGACTATCAGACATAGTCACTCAACTTAGTATAGAACTTAGTATCATTCCATAGTATTTAGAACTATCAGATACAGTTATTTAGATAATCAGTAATATAGTATGTGTGAACTCAGATAATGATTGTCAGTATTCAGATTCAGTACTCAGTATTAGCATGATCTCAGTTACAGTCTATGTATTCTTGTATGTACTCTTACTCAGTCATACTCATGTTATTCAGTTATTATAGTGCATGCATATGATCCCATGCATTTCAGCCTACCTGAGCATAATAGTATATTCAAAGTACTGATGCATGTTTTTTCTTTGCACTATGATGTCTTATATCATAGGTTCAGATGCACGGGCTCCAGAACACCCTTAGCAATTTAGATTCTCAGCTTTCAGAGTAGTAGTGAGTCTTCATAGTTTGAGGATATGCTTATCATTTACAGTACTTCAATTTTATTTCAGCAGATAGAGTTAGTTGGGGGCTTGTCCCATCAACTCCACAGTTCAGACAGTTAGAGGCTTTTCAGACTAGCGTATTTTTAGACAATTGTTCATTTTTTCGGTACTTATATTCAGTTTTGGTATTTTGATACCGCATTCAGATTTATTTGTAGATTTGATCCTTATGGCATATGTTCTGCCTATTTCTGCAATCATTACCATATTTATTACACAGTTATTGTAGTAGGTACTACTCATGGGTTACTTGTGGTCCTTTGGGATTACGAGCACTATGTAGCTCCGGGGTACAAACTCAAAGTGTTACAATGTTACTCCTCCTTCATTATTCGTTCAACTAAAATCATATTTTAATGAATGGTTTTCATGGTATTATTGTGGTAATGTTTTAGTTTTGAAATATGTGTTGGGGTTTTGGTTTTTCTAGGTTGGATAGTGTTTTCACATATTTTTTTATGGTTTTCATGTTATAATTGTGGTTTGAACATGTGGTTGCATGAGAATGGTCAATTGATACATGGTTTTTGGTTTTGGAAATCTTATGCCCTCAACATGTTTTTTTAAATGTTTATGATAATGATTTTGTGACATAGTTTGACTATTATTAAAAAATTTGCATTATATAATATGGTAATGGAACCTAAATAGGTTTGGTTGATTTTTAATGGTTTAGAAAGGCCTTGGTGGCCATGTCTTTCGTTAAATATGGTTTTGAAAACCTTATGGTGTAAAATTGAATCCCCTAAGTGAGTAATCTATAAAAACCTTGTAGGGTACACGGGAATTCCCAAAGTGATTTTAATAATGGAGTTTTGGGTACATGGAAATCCCCTAAGTGATGGCTATTAACATTGCTTACAAGCTATAGTCGGTAAAACGATACCACATTATAATACCTTAATAATTGACTCCTGGAATTGGTGGTTTGGTTATGTGTTAAATGTTTTAATTGGGCAATAATGGGGGTTGTGATAGCTAGCTGTGAAAGTGTGTGTTCAAAAGGTTGACTCTGGAAACTCATGTATGCCGACATGAGGATTGGTCTTGATGGCCACGTACTTGTGGGGTACAAGTGAATCCCCTAAGTATATACTTGTACATATGTATCATAGAGGGCGAAAGGTACAATGTAATCCCTGACCACCTATGGTATCTCCAGTTCGTGCAGTTACATGCACTAGGGACCGTTCAAGGAGTAACACTGGACCCATATAGACCGTAGGTGAATTATGATGGTAAAGCTACACAACCCAAGTTTTAAATCCATGCTAAACCCGACCCTCTTTCCCTACATGGTATTTATGTATGTATGTGGTTGCTATGGGTATTTACATTGATTTTAAATAATGGCATTATTTTATCCTTATTCCTAAGTACATGCTAGTGTTCATCTGCTAACCGTCTTTGGGAATGTATTCCCATTCAATGCAGGAATCAGCCATACTACTATTTCTATTTTTCAGTGACTTGGTAATTCGAGGACAGCTTGAGTTAGACTGAAGTGGTAAGCTTCCATTCTTCGGAAGGCCCATTTCATGTTATGGTTTATCATATGTCTTTACTATTCCTTTGACATTAGTTTTTGGTTGTGGTCAAGGGCAAGTCCCGACTGGATATTCTTTGGCATCATTTAGAGGTTTTGCGTGGACAACAGTGGACTTGGGCATATTATGGTTTGTTAGGTTTGTTTTGGACAGTATGACTTGGTTGGGTTGGTCTTGAATTTTGACTTATCCTAAAGTCATTGAATTATAAATACTCTACCTTGTTATATATTCAAAATTCATCTAACACGGGTTATATATTGATTGGTTAGATTGGTGATAGGGGTGGTCTCCGATCCATGTTGGACTTGATATGTCTGACATGACTAGGCCCTAGTTCAGGGCATGTCAGATGGTTAACAAGAATTAAGAGAAGGGGGTGGAGAAAAGGTCTTTAAAAAAAGTTGATCAAAACATTTCATAAGAGCATAGTTATTATTAACCAACTCCCCAGATAAATCTACAACTTCTTTCCTTATCTTAACATTCTTAGTATTGAGTTGACACTTCTAGCGATAAACTTGTATAAGGCAGTTGATCCCCCACTAGATCCCTCCGAAACTTGAGCTGGTTGAGCCTTCAACACTGTATTTCAGAGTTCTTCTTAGAAATCAAGGCTGATAAGTTCTTTATCTCTCGGTTTCCTTGCTACTGTGCAACAATGGGGTTTGATACAGTAGACGTAGGCACAATTCATATTTTTATTTTGATACACTCACACTATTTAAGAGTAGTAAGAATAACTGGTACAAAAAACCATCTTCTTCCACAAAAATTCATTTATGTCGACATTGTTCCAAAGCTTCACCCTTACTCTTATGTAAAGCAATGTCCACATCAACATTGTATGTAGATCTGGTATTAGGTCACTTCTTTAGGTCTCTTGAAGCACCAAATGGAGTAGATTTGGGAGTTTTCTTAAAGACAGCAAGTTTCAATGACTCATTTTCATTGTCTGGATTTCCCCCAAAGCTCAGTGATCACATAAAAAGAATAGATTAATTTTTTATAGGTCTCTATGGTAGGTACAGTTTCTTATACCAAGTCACTACTTTTGTCTTCAAATATATTCTTCAATCACTGTTCTACTAGAATTAAAGAGGAACCAAGTACTACAACAAGTTTCTTAGAATATGTTTGAGACATCTTCTTTGGGTAAAGAAGATAAAGGACCTACGAAGCTATAAAGGGTCCTTAAAAGTGTAGGTCTAATTTGCCATTGTATCTAAAGAATAGTTTGAATAAAGTATATAATGAAAGAAAAAATAAAAAGGAAAAAAATCAGAGATTTAACGATAGGACAATGCAAGCAATGCGTACTTTCCATGAGAAAGATAATGATTGAGAAGAAAAAAGAGAAACACGATGATATTTTGAGAAGGAGGGAAAAAAAAGTATGTTTTGGAACATGTGCATAATTAATAATCCAGATATAAGTACAAGAATACTAACATGTGCAGGAGCCAGGTCTTTGTAGATGTTTTGTCTGGGTATTGCTTTTATCCTGATGAAGTTTCCCATCCATATTTAAGTGTGAATTCTCCATAAGTGCATACCTACAAAGGTATAATAATTGAGTTAGACGTTGACATCAATATCCACTTTATATATATTCCTCTCTTATCATAGTCATAAGAGAGAAGTTTTGATCAACCCAAGTCTTGCCCCAATTATTTAAAAGCTTTATCTTCCAAGAAATTTAGTGAAAATATCTTTCACTTAATCTTCTATTCTTGAAACATAATTTTGGAGCTTGCTTCAACCCATTTGCAGCTATGTCTAACTTGAATACATAATTTGTAAATTCATGACTTTCAAAACCAGGGGTTGTTTAACATTGACTTCTTCCTTCAAATTGCCATTCATAAAGACATTTTTGATATCTATTTGAAATAATTTGAACTCATGTAAGAGGAAAAAGATATTAGAATTCGAATAGCCTTCATTCTAGCAACTGAAGTAGATGTTTCATCATAGTCCACCCTTTCTCCCTGATTGTAGCCTTGACAAAGCCAGTCTTGATTTATTTCTAGTTTGTAACCGAGCTCATCAACTTTATTTCTGAACACCTATCTAGTCCCTCTAACAGTTCTGTAAGATAATGTAGGAACTAGGTGCCAAACCTTATTCCATTCAAGCTGATTAAGCTCCTCTTTTTAAGCTTCCATTTGAGACTTGAACTTTTGTTTGTTCCTTACTGGGACCTAGTTCGTCAGAGAGATCCCTTTCAAGTTCAAAGGATTTTTTAATTTGACTCCAAAAATGTGCCCCTTCATTCCATTTTCAAATGACACACTGCCTCCTTGGAATACATAAGCTAGTATATAACTATAATACATCAAGGACTCTAGTACCCACGAAGATGCTCACTATTTCACCTAAGCGGGACCCTAATCCTAAAAGATACATAAAATGCAATAAACAAGAATACAACACATAAATATTTTGAAAAAAAAAGTCAAGGTACATCTCAACTTGCTTTAAATGAAGATCCGCAAGCCCAAACACCGTTCAAAGACTCAATAAGAAGCTCAGCTCCCACTAATTTTAGAAATACATCCACAAGGATGAAGAAATCTATAGTTGAAAACCTATGCAGAAACTAGTTTAAAATGAGTTCCAAATCAAAGAAAAAATTTTTTAAAGCTTTTTCAAAAAAAAAATTCTCAAAATCCCATATTAAACTAAGATTAAAGAGTGTTTTTGATGTTATGATTTATTGTAAAGTAATGGAAATAATATTTTGGCGCTTACCCAAGATCAAATAGTGATGAAAACCCCAAAAATCACCTAAACCCGAAGCTCAACGTCCATAAACAGTGAAAAATTACAAAAAAAGGTTTATATACAACAATGGCCGCTTAAGCTGCTATCGCTAAAGCGGTACTAGGCTGCTAAAAACGATGCCTGGCTGCTAAAGCATCTACCTCTTAAGCAATCTTGGATCACTAAAGCATCTACCACTTAAGCGGTCCTTGGATGCATAAGCGGCTACACCAGATATCAGTAAGTGTTGATTTTGGTGCAAGCCAATAATGCTTCAAATGGACCATCAAAATTTGATAAAAAGAAGGTTGATACATTATGGTTTCTGATACATGGATAACTAATTTTGGAAATTTAAATTAATCAAGCCCCTTAATATATGGTAGAAATCAAGGGATGTATCTATTTTTGCTTAATTTTATTTCATTATTCTTCAAAAAATAAATTCATTAATTTCATTAATATAAGAGAAAACGTGTATATTTTAGTTATGTGATTTGATTAATTTCATTTTGTTGCTCTTTAAGATAATAAATTCATTAATTTGATGTAATCAACCTATATACATGATAAGCATATACACAAGATAAGTACATAGATGCATCTGTATACAGTTGCATACACATTATATATTTATGTATCATGAACACATACTAACCTCCTAGATACATAAAAAATTGATGGACTTTGATACAGGAGGGATACAAATACATTTGTATGTATCATGAATACATACTAACCTTTTCAATACAAACAAAAATTTTGAATTATGACACATCTGTGCACAAATACATGCATACGCATCATGAATACATATTAACCTTTTAGATACGTGCAGATTTTAACTTGTGATATATGTGCGCACAAATTCATTCGGAATGTATCATGAAACAACACTAAGCTTCATATCTATAATATATTAAAAGTGTGAAGACCCTTAGAAAAGTGATTTGAATTTTTCGCCCTTCATTAAAAGTCTGTACAATAGACTAAATCGTCTTTTTATTATTTTTTTAGATAATTATTCAATTATTATTTACTATTTAGTAATTTAAAATTAATTAAAACCTCTATTTAATCTAGGTAAGAAATCATAATATTTAATACTTCTAAATCAATTACAGTTTTACCTTTAAATACACAAGAATCTCTACTATTTTATTTAAGTTACATTATGACTCAAACTTTATGGCTTCTTCACAAGAAACATATGTTTCCCAGAAATTCAAGAGAATAAGAAAATCACAAAGGTGACTACTTGATACAGCTATAAGATTTTTCATCTTCCATGTAATTTTAAGGTCTCTTACATCGTCAATCGTCATGGTATTATTTATTATAAAATAAATGGCTAGCTATATCTGCTTTCAAAAATTATTATGGGTGTTGAAGGTAGGGTTTCAATAACCTCATGACCAACACAAATATATGCAATTAATCCTTCCTAGGAGAGACTCTTTAACTGAACTATATATCTTTTTCTAATTTTTTTTCCATTTGTTTCCTTTTTTGTATATGTTTAGGTATGATATATATTTTGATGAACGTATTCTTAATTATAAATTTATAGATTTATTGCTACTTAAGAAGAAGAAGAATATTCAATCAAATTTGAGAAAGGACAAGGAAGTGTTCGACAAAATTCGAGAAAGAGCAAAAAGAATGACGAGGAAAATTATCAAGACATTCAAAAACTCCAATGTGGTTTCTATTAGGATATCTCACTCGTCATGTGGGTTTTTTTTTTATATGAAAAAATTGAAAAAATATAATTGTGAACTATTTGAAGATAATTTAGGTCCGCATTTTTTTTATTTTTTATTGTTAAGCATTATATTTATTTTTTGTGAAATTTCACTGGATATTGATTATGTTGTTAAGCATTCAAATCCTCATACTTAAACATCAAATTAGTTCGAACTGATATTATAACTCACCATTCAACAACATAAAAACTAATAAAAACAATCTCTTTCTACTTTAAATTACACCACTGATTTGCGGTTAAGAATCTTTTTACTATGTTTCTAAAATATCTTATTATTTAATTATTATTCTCATATTTAAGATTTAGAAATTAATTATAGTTCTTGCTTGATCTAGGTAAGAAATCATAATTTTAACACTTATAAATTCATCAAAATTTTATCTTATATAAATTACTTCTATAATTGCACAACCCAAAAAAAGAAAACAAATATGCTATAGTGGTAGGTAAAAAAAATAAAATGATAGGAAAATAGGTAGTCTTTGTTATAGGTTTAATTGTCTTAGGATTTTTATATATAGAAAAAAAGTTGTTGGTGAAAAAATAAAATAATAGGACAAGCGTCTTAAATTGGTATAGTTTGTTTTTGTAGATTTTTGTTTATTTTTTTTAAAAAAAGTAAGAAGACAATCCAAATAGGTGTAGGAATAAGTATGCTACTAGGGTTCAATTTTCTGAATAGTTAATTTATCTATCAACTTATTCCTCAAGGATTTAGATCTAAAGACGGAGAGGATTTAGTTCTTCTTCATGCTTCTACTTATTCCTTCACCTGCTTCTTCTTCATTCTTCTACATATTCCTTCATCTGATGCTTCTTCTACATATTCCTTCATCTGATGCTTCTTTTCTTCTTCATTCTTCTACTCATTCCTTTCTTCTTCTCTTCTTCTTCTTCATTGTTATTCTTTTTTCTTCCTTCTTTTTTGTTGCTTTTAACCATTAAAGTTTTTTCAAAGATTGGCATTAAAATTTGACATGTCATAAATGTAAATTATTTTTAAGTAAATAACATATTAAAATAATATATCAAAAGATTCAAAATATTGAGAGGAGATAATATCTACAATTTCTTCTTCTTCTTCTTCTTCTTCTTCTTCCTCCTCCTCCTCCTCCTCCTCCTCCTCCTCCTCCTCTTCTTTCTCTTCTTCCTCTTCTTCCTCCTCTTCTTCCTCCTCTTCCTCTTCCTCCTCCTCTTCCTCTTCCTCTTCTTCTTCTTCTTCTTCTTCTTCTTCTTCCTCTTCTTCTTCTTCTTCTTCCTGTTCTTCTTCTTCTTCGTCTTCTTTTTCTTCTTCGTCTTCTTCTTATTCTTTATTTCTTTCTTTCTTCTTTTTCACGAAGGTATCTAGATTGGTTAAGACACGACAACATCATACCCGGCATATTTTCATAAAGTGAGGTCAGAGGAGGGTAAGTGTACGCAATTCATACCACTACCTCAGAGGTGAGATAGTGAGGTTCTTTCCAATAGACCGCCGAGTCAAATAAAATAGTCTAAAGAAGAAATAGTAAAGAAACGAGATACAATAAGAATTACCACACTCACTGATAATATAAAAAGACTCACTAAGTAATTTGACAAACAATAAAACACTCTAAAATAATAATAGTACTATAACTATTAGCATGAATGATAAAACAAAGTCCTCCTACCTACTAACAATGCCACACTCATTCCCACTATCCTTTTATCGTAATTCGTCTCCTTCACATCTTCTTATATAGGGTCATGTCCTCGGTAAACTGAAGTTGCTTTAGGTCATATCTAATCACCTCTGTCCAATATTTCTTCGGTCCCTAGTCAACCTCTCACACCTCCACACTAGGACATCCATATCCCTCCTCATTATTTGACCGAACAACCTCGCTTTTCTTATCTTGATTTCCATCAAAGACATACAATGGATACAACATCAAAAAGGAAAGAAAATCAAAGATCTCCTAAATGAAGCAATTGTAAGAAATTATTCCTAGAATCAAGCAACAACTAGAAATTATTTAAGGCTACAAAAATGAGAGATCAAAGTAGAAGAAAAATACACAGCCATTCATACTTCATCTCAAGAATTCTAAAGTTTCTTTTTCTACTTTTCATAAGCATTGTAATTCAATATCAGTTTATTGTGTAGTCTAATGAGTAAGAAAAAAAATATTGTTTTGTGAGGTAGTGTCATTATTCATTTCTTTGGTGAGTGAGTGAAAATCAAAGAGTAGTTGTCGGTGAACTCATGAAATTCAACCTTGTAAAGGTTGGTGGTAAATGTGAAAAACCACAAAGACGGTACTCAACTCAAGTTACAAAGAGCTTGCAGAGATAACATCCTTGCAACCCTAGGAAACTGGACTAGTATACCACATTGGTTCCAAACTAGCATAAAAATTATAGTATCATTTATTTTATGCTCTCATTTTATATTCTACACTTTTGTTGGGTTTTGGAATTGTTTAGTTGAAGGACTAACAACTATTTGAAGGATGTTTCGTTATCAGTCAATTGGATTGACGGAGTAATCGAATAGATTTTAACAGATGATCGATGGAGTAGTCGACTAGATTTATAGGCTTACAATCCCATCCCCCTCCCACCCCCACCCCTCCTCACCCTTGTAATTTCATATATATAAATATTATTTGTATATGTAAAACTATATTATTTTTTACACCTATAATTATTATTTTTTTGGACTTTCTCATTTTAAACGATTTTATGTATAAGAACAAATTACTTTCATTTCTGGAAGGTGAAGAAATATTCTCCAAAAGATATTTTGTATAGTGTATTCTCACTCAATGTATAATGTATAATGAAATATCTTTATGACTTCTTCCATCACTTATATACAATATGGAACAACTCATTAATATAGGTAAGATTTTAGGGATATAAAGCTTGTTCCATTTTTATTTTTTATGGGCAGGATTTTGAAGTTTTTTAATAAGGTTATGTTAATGTAGTAATAAACATTTGGCTATAATTGACATAATCAGTCTTCTGCTAAACATCAACAATGTTTATTTTAATAGGTAATTATTCTTCTTATTTAATATCATTATTTCTTATCGCTTGTCCAAAAGGATCCTAAGTAGCAGCAAAATATTTTAAACTCTCAGCAGTAGAGGTGAATCCAAAAGTCAAATTCATAAGTATTTATAGAAATTTCATATTACTATATAATAATAACTGAAGGGGAGCCTTGGAGTAACTGGTAAAGCTGTTGTCATGTCACCAGGAGGTCAACCTCTAGCAGAAATGCAAGGTAAGGTTGCGTACGATACACCCTTGTAGTGGGGCCCTTCTCCAGACACCTCACATAGCGATAGCTTTAGTGCACCGGGTTGTCCTTTTTATATAATAATAACTGATTCACAATTAAATATTTATTTTTTATAGCTGACTGGATTCAAATTAAGTTTTAATAGATATTTAGGTCATGTTTGGAATAGATTTTGAAGGTTAAACTTGAAAATTTGAGTTTTTGAAGTTATGATTTCAGAAATTTGAAGTTATGTTTGCCTGTTAGGGCAATCATTTTACTTGAAATTTTTTTTAAGTTTTATGAGTAAAAGTCTAGAAATCCAAATATGAACCTGAGCTATTTTTGGGAACTTGAAAATATTTAAGGTCAAACACATCGCGAGCCCCCAAAAATGTGCATCAACTTCCATTCAGATACCTCAACTACATATTTTTCATTTTAAACATCTTATGTAGACTTTCACTATGTCATTTTGGCACCTTTCGTGGCATGGTAAATATAATACACTCAAAATCAACGTGTGAAGACTTATTTAGCCAATTCTTTATTTTATTTTCTCTTCTTCTTCCCTCTTTTTTCATCCCACTATCTTTCACCATTTGTTCAAACTCAAGCTTCTTCAATGGTTCTCCAAACCCCTATAGCTCTTATAGAAAAGTTTATTTTAAAAAAAATTTGTATCGCTCCCAGACCAAAATAAAAAATTTATATATATAGTAGAAGCAGATACTAGTGAATATAGTTATGGAGGAGTACTTAAATATAGATATGAAGAAGAAAAATTAGAACATCATTGTAGATACTACTCAAGTACGTTTGATGAAACAGAAATAAAATAGGAAATAAATAGAAAAGAATTATGTTCATTATATAAATGTTTATTAGCATTTGAGTCATATTGTATATAACAAATTTATTGTACGGACAGATAATACACAGGTACGTTGGTGGTTAACAAAGAAAATATAAAATTCAGTTACAATGAAAGAGATTCGGAGACTAGTATTAAATATATTAAATTTTACATTTACAATTGAAGTAATTAGTACTAACAAAAATGTTATTGCAGATTACATATCAAGACAAAGCTACACAGACTGATATAATAGAAAATGATGCTTTAGAAAAAAATACTCAAAACCCTAACTACGCTTTCAATGAAAGTGGACAGCATGGGTAATGAAGTTAAACTGAAGTCTAAAGTTATGAATCAGCTAACTTAGCAGTGTGCAGAGCTATGTCGATCGAAAGACATTAAAATTCCAGAGCTAAAAGGAGATGTTGGGACACTTCATAAAACTCATAATGTTTATCAATCTACAATTGCAGGTCCAAGCAAAGGAGTTAGTGGACAAAGATATCAGAACATGAACATGAATAAGATATTTGAAAAACCATTTATACCAAAAATACAAAAAGACCCCTTGTACATACCCCAACAAATTACCACATATTGAGATAGTTTGAACCAAGATAAAAAAGCTTATAACCATATAGCCCGAAGATATATAGAAAATATCTACAAATTACAAACTTTTCTAAACCTTAACCCCAGAGCTACAAATATCCAAGAGTCAAACACAAACTATATAGCCCAAAAATTGCAAGGTTACAACAAGCTAATCGCACTACCTAAAACCAATCCAGCTTAATAAAAATATGTTTCGACTATGGATTATTAAATACCGTATATACCCAAGATGGAGAATAACTAATAGCTATAGAAGAATTACATAAAGTATTCACCATCTATTAAAGAGTAACCGAAGGAAATCTATTTTATATAAAGTTTTATACTGCACCAGCAGAGATATTATACGACGAGATCAAACCAGTTATACAAGTTGTAAAAATAGGATTAACCAGAGATATGATTATACCAGAAGATATTGTGCAGCAGCCAAAGATACCCAAAATCGGGATACTTGATTTTTATGCAAATAAACAACTTATTGGATTAGCTACAATTATTTGAAGAATTAGAAAATAATGACATCAATGGAAACCCAATATGAAGCTATTATTCAAGAAACCATCAAATGATTTATTCAAATTCAAGAGAGCTACGACAAACAGATATGGAAGATGTTAAACAATGGATAATGGCGTTACTTAACCCAGAAAAATAATCTACTGCAAGAGCAATTAAGAAAGGATTTATTTCAGATGGATTATTAACAAGATATTGCAAGATAATTGGATACAAATATCCAGACCATCAATGTTCAAAATGTAATGGAGGAGATAATATTATCCCAGAAGTCCAGCTAGAATAAAACCAAGAAGATAAGGATGTCAGCTAAAAGATAAAAATCAATGGAGCAATAATGGAAGGAGATAAGGAAAATGACATATGGAAGAAAAGTAAGTCTTTCCTAAAATTTCTTTACATAAAGAGATAGTAGATTGGATTTAGTGCCATTATTACTTTTTGACTTCCTTGTACCTACTATTAATAGCCTTTAAGACTTTTTAGCACTCACTTTGTAAAAAATAAGGCACGTGTAAAGTAAGAATAGTGTAGATAAGTTTTACGCATTTTCTTAGGCTATCAATATGTAAGTCTCCGGCAAGTTAAGGGAAAATCTTCATGTGTTGAAGCAAAAAGCCCTCCTTTGTAAACAAAAAACTTTTGAATATTTAATAAAAAAACAGATATATTTCAAAGCAAAAGCTATGGATGAACAAAGCCCAAAATTATCAAATCAACTAGAACAGGTATATTTATTTATGGTTATGAATAGCTAAATTCATAAATTCCTAACAATTAGGATATGATAAAATAAGTTCATGTTAGTCACTTTATAGTAGAATTATTCGAAAAATAGCATGCTAAGAAGTTTATTAGCAAAGTTGAAAAGGAGAAAAATCCCTAAGAACTATGCCATCCTAAAGATGAAACCGGTGAGGCAAGAAAGCCGTGACAGGGGAGTAGCCAAAGTAGAGGCGTTGTTTAAGGGAAAAGTATCCAGATTACCATGCTAATAGTGACCGAAGAACATATTATTTTAGAATAATCTAGTATATAGTAATCTAAAATGATCATATTTTGTTATGTGTATGATTGAAGGGAATATTTTGAAAAAACATCATATGAAAAATGAATACTTATTTATCTGACGAAATGGTAGATAAATTTAAAATACTTGTTTTGTATTTACTTAAGGATATAGAAATTGTAGATATAAGAAAAATTATATTGGAAAAAATATTTGATAAATATTTTATGACTAAAATAAATTACATACCTCACCTACCTAACTACTCTCATAAATAGTTACATACCAAACCTATACATCAATCATGATAAATTACGAATATTGGAAAATGGATATGAAAAATATACAATTAATAGAAAAACTAATGAAAATAAATTTAGAAGAATATATGAGAACCAAAGATATAAAATATATAGAATACCTTAATGAAAATATAGAGGAATCAATAAAATTAAAACAAACAACTAAAGAGTATTATGAAAAAGCATTTAATTAACTCACCTAAATGACAGATAATTTTGAAGTACTAATTTTATACATACTTAGAGATATAGAAATTATAGACGTAAAGAAAATAATATGGGAAAAAATATTTAGCATTGAAGATAAAGAGTTAGATAAAAATCAGATAGAAGACGAGTTAGGAGAAATATACTTAAGTGATGACAATCACTATTACTGCCTAGATAATTATTCAGATGGATATTATACAGATTAAGAAATGCTAGAATATATTCAAAGAGTTAGAGAAAAATAAAGTTGGTTATACGAAGAAATTAATTATAGAAACCAGTTTAGAAAAGGAAGAGAACAATTAAAAGAAAGATTAATTTGGATAAATAAAACCATAAAACAACTAGAATTAAAAGACAGTTTAGAATATGATTTAGACAGGGAATTATTCATAGACAAAAATGACAGGATGATTAAAAAAATAGATAACCTAAAATTTAATATCAAATATAGTACAATTAGAATAAATTATTGCAAAGAAATTTGTTGTATCATAACTACTTTGGGATAAAATGATAGACTATAAGTATTTAAAATATTGGAGACAAAATATGAAAGAAATAAGATTAACAGAAATACTTATGAAAGAGAAGACTAAGAGAAAAAACTACAGAATATTACAGTAAAGCATTTAATCAAATACCATCTAATCACCCCCCAAGATATGAACATTAATAAAATTAAAATAAATACACTAAAAATAAAAATGTTTAGAGAAGTTAAGAAATATCCACGCACAAATAAAAATAGATCCATTAGAGCTATAATAGATCTATTTATCTATTTGTTTACCCATGTTATCCGCACCCCCTATAAATGGTATCAAAAGCTATGCTACAAAAACCACAACAATATAAAGAATTAAAACAAATAATTTCTGAAAAACATAAAGAATTAAAAATAAGGATAGAAAGACTACAGTATAACATAATTTCCAGAGTTAGTAAAAACTCAATAAATGCAAAAAAAAAAAAAGAAATATCAAATTTAGAATCAACAATAGATAGTCTAGAATATATATATCAACATAACCTATATACATTTAAATAAAATGAACAAAGAAGAATTTATAATAGATGAAAAAATATATGAAAATCACGAAGGATTAAAAATAAAAATAGTATTCTCTAATTTAGGAAGGAGATATAAGAAAATAGATGAACATTTATATTTAATGTTAGAAAAAGAAGAATTAAAATTAGAAGATAAGTTGGTAGCCATGGTAAGAATAAAAAGAGAAAATAAAGAGATAGACAAAAAAAAGGAAATAGATAAAATAAAACAACAAATCATAGAAGAAATACGAAAAATAGAAGAAACTAAAAATAGTAGGATTGCTGAATTAGAAAAAGAACTACAAATGCTAAAAGATTTGTATGAAAAAAGATAGAAAGAAAAAAAAAGAAAAAGATAAAGAACAAAAATTATAATTGAGATAAATCAATTTAAAGAAAAATTAGATATAAAAAATAAAGAACCAGAAACCAGTGAATTAGAAATAAATGCAATAGATGCTAAAAAAAAATAATTATGATTCGGGAGATAGTGAAACATATACAGAAATTCTAGAAAACATAGGAAAACTAGAAATTAATGAAAAACAAGAAGTAATTAATAAAGAAATATAGAACTAATAAATACAAAAATAAATACTATAGATAAAAATATAATACCTAGTACATCAGAAATAAGAAAACCAACCTATAATTACAAAAATAAGTTTAAAAGATATAATCCAAAGGATGAATATAATAAATGGACACCAAAACAAATAATTAATTACAACTTTGTAGATTTAGATTGTGGAATAGACACAAATAAAACAATACAATTATGGGTAGGATAAATGTCAAAAAAATTATTAGATAATAAAATAGATACAACAAATACACCAAAATATATAGAAAAGACATTAATAGGAACAATAAAATTATGATTTTTAAACCTAGTCGAAGCAAGTAAAAAAGTACTAAGATCTGATAATAAAACAGAAGGAACATCAACACCTACTAAAATACTACCAACAGAAATATTAAAAAAATATGAAATAGCTATAAGAGATGAATTTAGCAGTGTAACAACAGAAGAAGAGAAAAATAAAGAAAAAGATATAAATAAAAATTTAATGTTAAAACTAGCAAAATGTAATATATGTTATATAGATGAGTATACGTGCGCATTTAAAGAATATTATTATAAAGGAACATATAATATAGAAGAAAGTAAAGAAATAAGAAAATTATATTTTAGTAAATTACCTGAACCATTTAGTTCAAAAATAATAAAGAGTTGGGATGAAATAAAAATAGTAGATGCCCTAGGAGCAAGAATAAAATTTTTACAACAATGGTATAAAAATCTATGTGAAAAATATAGAGAAGAAATAAAAACAGAAAAAACATTAATAAGAAATTTAGCATGTTGCAAAGATAAAATAGCACCTCAATTTGGATGTGAAGAAAGATATTATAAGAAAAGAAAAAGACATAAGAAATATAAGAAATACAAAAAATCAAAATATAAATATAAGAAACCAAGAAAAAGATATCATGTAAAAAATTATAAAAATAAAAAACCATATGGAAAAAAGAAATCTACAAAAGAATGTACTTGTTATAATTGTAGAAAATTAGGGCATTTAGCTAGAGATTGTAAATTACCCAAAAACTCAAAAAATAAACAAATATCAGAAATAAAAATAGAAAATACAGAATATATGCATATAGATTATATAGATTATGAATTAGAAAGTGAAGATAGTATATATGAAATTTCGAAGAATGAAATAGATAATGAAATAGATAGTGAATTAGATGAATCAAATGACTGAAAAAGATATAAAAATAAATCAAATAACTGAAGAAGATATAAAAATAATAACAAAGGAAAAATAGATCAAAAAATAATATTTGACAGTAATATATTTGACGAAATAAAAGAATAAGAGTTAGACTTAAGTTTAGAAAAAATATTTAAAATACCAACAATAAAAGATATATTTAGTAGAAAAAGGAAAGAATACTACGTAGTAAGCCAAAAAGAACATGTAATAGACTGTAGCTATGCAAAAGGAAGATCTAGTATACCAGTAGTAACAAAAAGAATAATTAATAAAGAAATAAACGACATAAAAAGTAAAGACCCAATAAAATATGTACACCTTGGAGGAACAAAGATATTAATAAAAGCATGTTTTAGAGAAGAAATAGATACACCAAAAGAATTATATTTAGCAAATGATAGAATTATAAAACCTATAGAAAAAAGTATAATAACAACCATAAAAGGAAATTCAATATACCAAAACTTTAAATTTATAATAAGTGCGAATTATTCAGTAGCAATAACAGATAAAAATATAGATAAATTATTAGTATTATATTGGAAAATATCAGGAATAGAACTAACCTCAGGAAGTAAAATATTTACAGCAAAATGTAAAAATCTATATGTATTAACAACAAAACATAAAATAACGGGAAAAATAAAATTAATAAAATACAAATCGAAAGTCCTTTCGAACAATTTGTAAAAACAATTGATAATAATGATTATAGTTACAAAGACATAGATATAGAAGAAGATTTAGAAATAATAAATGATAGAATAAGTACAACAAAAATAATAGCTCATGAAAAATCAAAATCATCAAGCTCATAAAAAAGAACAAGTTATGAAACAACTTCAACAGTTAATTTAAATCAATATTATATAACAGGAATAATAAATGAAAAAGATATTTAATACTCTTAAACACAAGACAAGAAGAAAATTATATAGCAAAATATATAGTAAAAAGTGAAGAAATAAAATCTAATAGTGATATATGCCCAGATCTACCAAGGAGTCTAATAAACATTAAAGATACGGCAGGAAAAAAAAGAATAGGAATCAGAAAATAAAAATAGAATTTGAAATAAAGGAAAAAATGCAAAAAGCAGACATAATATTAGGAATAAAATGGTTAGAATAAGTAAAACTATACAATATAGAACATACACAATTATCTATAACATATAATAAAGAAAGATTATTCATAAAAAGAGCTTTAACATGATATGAAAATATATGTACTTGTAAAAATAATAGTAGAAGAATATTATAATAGGTATTATACACCTATGATAGATACAGGAGCAGAAACAAATTTATGTAGATACAACTATTTACCAGAAAGTAAATGACATAAATTAAAAACACCAATAGTAGTCAAAAGATTTAATAATGAAGGAAGCTTAATTGCATATAAAGCTAAAAATGTAAAAATACAGATATGAGATAAAATAATAACAATAGGAAAAATCTATAATTATGAACTAACATCAAAAGATATGCTTTCAGGAATGCCATTTTTAGATAAATTATACCCACATATAATAACTAAAATAGATTGGTGGTTTACGACACCATGTAAACAAAAAGTAAGGGCAAAAAAAGTTATTAATAAAATAAGCAAGAAAACTGATTGGATAGAAGGAAGTGAAAAAATTACACAAAAATTAGAAAATATAAAAAATACAGAAGACACGGTAGAACTAGTTGTATTTTCAATAAATAAAAAAGAAATAACTATATTTTCAATAGATAAGGTAGAAATAATAAAGAAAAAATTAAGACAATTATATAGTGAAGATCCATTAAAAGAATGGGGAAAACATAAAACTACTATAAAAATTGAATTAATGGATAAAACTACTATATCACCTAATTGTATAATATACATAGATGATATACTATTATATATAAAAACTAAAGAGGAACATTTAAAATTATTAGAATAATTTACAGATATAATAAAAAAATCGGGAATAAGTTTAAGTGAAAAGAAAGCCGAAATTATGAAAAACCAGATAGAGTTTTTTGCTATTCTTAATCATTCTTATTTTTATCAATGAGTTAGGGCTTTTTTGTAAGCTAAATTGACTCTTCCTATGTGACTAATTACTGCATATTTGAATACTTAAATTTTCCTTAATTGTAACTCATTGTGAATGTGACTAAATTTCAAGAATGGATGATTTTACATATATAACCTTGAGATATTTTCATGGTGGTGTTTTGAATAGTAAAAGTAAAAAATCAGATTATGAGGATGGTGAAGTCACAGATATTTTTGATGTGGATGTGGATAAATTATCTTATTTTGAGTTAACTGGCTTTTTAAAAGAGTTAGGGTATGCTACAACAAGGTGCACGTTTTATCTAAGGCCACCTAAAAAGGACTTTTTGTTATTTTTTCAATATGATGAGGATATTTTTAAACTTTCACAATCCTTTGAAAATGGGGATATTGTTGAGGTGTACGTTTGTCACATGATTGATCAACTTGATCAAGTTGATGGTCCCATTATTTTACTGGAATACACTACTACCAATAAGGAATCTTTTGTTGTTTTTAATAAAGAAGGTGACAAGAGGGTCATGAAGGGGATAGGGTTGTTGAAAAAGGGGTTGAGAATGGTTATTTTAATGAAGCACCAACTACGGCAGCATATGTTGAGCTTGAAAATGAGGCTGCACCTGGTGAGGCCTCATCTGCTGGTTTTGTTACAGCTAGTGGTGAGGCTGTAGTTAGTGGTGAAGCTGCAGCAACTGCTGAGGTTGCACCTGGTGAGACCTCATCTGCTGGTGTTGCTGCAGCTAGTGGTGAAGTTGCAGCTACTTCTGAGGATGCAAATACTAATGCTCCTGACCTCTCAACCAAAAACAGCTTAGATTCAGACCATGAAGATCTATTTATTGAAGATGATGTTGAATTTGAAAGTGATGTGCATGAGGAGAACATAAACTTAAGGGCTATAAGGATGAAATACCGAAGGAGGAAGAGAAGAGAAGAGAAAGAATACCTAATAACCCTACAGAAGTTCCTGTTGGTGAAGTTGGTCCAGATCTGGGATTTGAGGAGACAGAAATTGCTGACAAAAGTTTAAAAGGTAAAGTTGTTAGGGATAAGCCTTTGTATTATAGTTCTGATGAATATAGTGTGGACTCTGATTTAGAAGATGGGTTAGGAAGGATAGATAGTAGAAAGGTAGTGTATGATGATTATGCAAAATAGGTTGTGTGGCAATTGGGCATGGTTTTTGAGGATGTGAATGAGTTTAGAGATGCTGTTACAAAATATGAACTTCAAATAGGTGTTAAGATAGAGAAGTATATTAATGAGTCTAAAAAAGTTAGGGTTAGATGTAGGGAAAGGTGTCCTTGGCTGTTATATGCAAGTATTAACAAGTCTACCAATGATTTTCAAATTAAAACCTACAATCCTAAGCATATGTGTATCAAAACCACTAGAAATTCCATGTGTAATGCAAAATTCCTGCTCAAGCATTTCAAAGATAGAATCAGTGAGCAGCCAAACATGAAAATATTTTAGTTCCAATAGTTGATTAGAAAAGAATTGGGTATACATGTTGGAAGGAGTACTGCCAGGAGATCTAGAGGTAAAATACTTCAAGATTTAATGGATAATCATGTGAAAGAGTTTGGAAGAATATTTGACTATAGGGATGAAATGTTAAGGTCCAATCCGGGCACCACTTGTGTTGTAAAAGTTGATGATTCTGATGATAGTGGTAAGTTTGTTTTTCAAAGTTTGTACATTTGTTTTGATGCATGCAAAAAATCTTTTATTAAATGATTGTAGAAGATCTATTGGTTTAGATGGATGTTTCCTGACGGGAGTAACCAAAGGACAGTTGTTAGTTGTTGTGGCTAAAGATGACAATAATCAAATATTGCCTATTGTTTGGGCTGTAGTACAGTATGATAATAAGAACAATTGGACATGGTTTGTGAAATTGTTGATAGAGGATTTGGGATTAACAGATGGCAGAGATTACACAATCATTTTAGATATGCAAAAGGTATAATTTTATCTTCATTTAGTTATGTGCAATGAATATTATGTGTAGTATGAATATGTAATTTGTTATGATTTGATTTTCAGGGTCTTAGAGCAACATTGATGGAGCTTTTACCAGAGGTGGAGCATAGGATGTGTGCAAGACACATCCTTACTAATTGGGGAAAAAAATGGAGAGGTCTTCTTTTTTTGGAAATGTGCAAGAAGCACCTTTGAAGCTGACATGAAGAAAAATATGAATCAATTGGCCGTGCTAGGTGGTGAAGATATTGTTCCAGATTTACTTCATTACAAGTTACAAAGTTGGTGTAAAATATACTTTAGAACTGACATCAAGTGTGATAGCATATATAATAACATGGCTGACTTGGATCTTAGGACCAAGGCATAAAATAATTATTGCAATGCTAGAAGAGATAAGGGTGAAAGTAATGACTAGACTAGGTGAATTCCCAAACTTTGCAGAAATATGGGTGACTGAAATATCTCCAATGGCTTTGAAAGTGTTAGAAAAAAAACACTGAGAAGTCAATGACATATAATATTAACTTTAATGGAGAGAGAGGTTTTGAAATATCATATGGACCATGTATACATAGTGTGGATTTGAGGGATAACACATGCAGCTGTAAATCTTAGATGCTCAAGGGAATACCATGTCCACATGTGATTGCAGCCATACTCTTCAAGAAATTGGACCCAATTAATTTTGTTGATAGTTGTTACAGTAAAGAGACTTATCTCAAGACTTACTATCACTACATTCAACCAGTGACCAATATGAACATATGGCCAGAGTCAACAAATCCTCATGTGGAGCCTCCAGTTGTTGTTTCTATGTCTGGCAGGCCAAAGAAGAAAAGGAATAGATAGTTTTATGAGACCAAAAAGTGTGGAAAGATGTCAAGAAAAGGGGTTTACATGACTTGTAGCATTTGTCATAGACAAAATCACAACAAAAGAGGTTGTCCTTTCAAGGTATGTAACTTTAAATTACTTCTATTATTTATTTGTAACTTAATTATTTTTGAATATGTGACTGCTTTAACTATTTTTGTAGGATTTTGTTGGATCAAGTATTCTTAATGTTGGACTAAGTGATGTACCAAGTACTTTAAGACCTAGAGGGGGGCCAAGAAACACTCCTACTATTACTATTGATGCACCTCCTAGACCTAGGAGAAGGCCAAGAAAAATAAGTGATAATTCTGATGCACCTCCTAGACCTAGGGGAAGGCCTAGAAAGACAACACCTGTTGCACTAGCTGGACAAACTGCACCGGCTGCAAATGTTGAACATGTTGCAGAAGCTACAAGAGGAAGGAGAATGGGTGTTGAACATATTGAACATGTTGCAGCAACTGCAAGGGGAAGGGAAAAGAGTGTTGAACATGCTGTAGCAGCTGCAAGAAGAAGGGGAAGGAGTGTTGATCATGCTATAGCAGCTGCAAGAGGAAGAGGAAGGGGTGTTGAACATGTTGAACATATTGTAGCGGTTGCAAGAGGAAGAGGAAGGGGTGTTGAACATGCTGCAGCAGCTGTAAGAGGAAAGAGAAAGGGAGTTGAACATGCTGCAGCTGCTGCAGTAGCTGGAAGAGGCAGATGAAGGCCAAGAAAAACACCTCTTGGTGACATAGGAGTGGTAAGGAGGACACCTTTGCATGAGTAGTTTGATCAGTTATGCTCTACCAAATCCACCTGCTTCACCTGTTTATGCTCCACCAAATCCATTTGCTTCACCTGGTCATACTCCACCAAATCCACATGCTTCAACTGGTAAAAGGCCAAAGACAGTCAGAATGGGTGTTTTGATTGTTGAAAATGGTTTCACAACATATAATGTAAGTGCTAATTGATTTAATTTAAGTTTAATTTGTCTTTAGATGTTTATATGTGTAGAATTTTCTTTCTTTCTTTGTCTACAGCTCGGGTTGCCAAGCAGTAGGATACTACATACTGGTTCTGCACATCCTATAAGATCTGTTGATATTATTGGGGACCTTGGTTACAAACCAAAAATAGGAGTAAGATGGAAGGGCAAAAAAGCAATGATTGGAAACCAGCTTGAAGTGATGAGAGATGAGATGAGAATGAACAAAAGATAGAAAATGGTTTCATTACAATCCAAGCAACAATGAAAGTAGTTTTAAAATGTTGATAGTTTTTTACACTAAAACTGATGTTGTATTGTAAATTGGGGTAGGTTATTTTGACAAGATCATTTTTTGTGAAGGTTCTATGATGCACTTGAATGTTGCATCTCAAACATTTCTACAGTTATTTTGTAGTATATGTTGCACTTGAAAGTTCAAGTTGCATCTCTAACAGTTATGCACTGATTTTATTCTACTGTATTAAATATTGGGATATATTGAATATTGGGATCTATAAATTTGTATCTATCCTTTGTGGTTATATTCTTTATTTTCTATCAATTTTGAAATAATGAATTTAGCTCAACAAAATGAGCAAAACAAATAAGTATAATGAATTTAGTTCAACAAAATGAACAAAACATACAAGTACTCAAAACTAACAATCAATTTGAATAAGAGATTTCATTCAACAAAATCAACTTCAACCACCATACAAGAAACACTGTCATAGGAGAATCAAGTTCAAACTACCATACCATACAAGAAACGCTATCAACGATAAATTCATATTACAATACTACACAAAATACTTCAACTGGCTATTTTGAACCATTTAGCAATACATATTTTGAAGATACACACCATGAAAATACTACTAAAGCTCTCTATCTTCTTTACTCCAATCGTCTTCTGTGGTGTATTTTTCACCTCGACTTTCATTTTAACAAATGAGCTACATTGTTCTTCTATTTGAGTGAATGCAGATTCAACTTCCATCTCCATTATTTCCCTATCACTGTAAGCACCAACCAATTCTTCCTTCGTCTTCATTATCTTCAATATTTCATTTATGTCCTTCACTTTCTTCACCAACTTTGGAATAATGAACTTAGATTCATCAACCACACCATCTCTCCAAAGAAAAAAAGTTACACTTGTTTGATCCATAATAAGGGCAAGATTCGTCCCGGATTATTATCGGATCAAGAAGTCTTCAAATGGAGTAAGAGACCATGATTGCATCGCACCTCTGCATTCAACATTGGATCTTCCTTGTCTAAACAAATCCTATTCAAATCCAATTTTACATCTTCCATAGCTAACCCTAATTTCAAAAATCACAAATTAAAAATTAGTGAAAATAGTGAGAAGAAGTTAGAAAATATTCAGAAATTTACCAAAGAAAATAAAGAAAATCAATGCATATCTTCAAGAATTGAGAGGAAAAGGGAGTAGAGAAGAAAATGAGATTTACCTCTCCTTAAATTGGCTAAATTAAAGGAATAAATGAATCTAACCCAAATATATAGAGTTACATGTCAAAAAATAGGTTTATAACTTTTTTTAATCACTCTCACGCACTTAAGGTCGGTGAACACACGCATGTGTAAAAGTTGGCCAATATATGTCATTAAAATACAAAAAAAAAATCTAGGGGGGTAATTGAACCCCCACGAAGTTTAGTATGCTCCATTGAAAATTTGATCAAAGTTCAGGTATTTACGTGGATATTATCCCTGAAATAAATGGTAGAAGAATCCTAAATTTTCTTGAAAGGGGCGGGCAAAAAACCTAATGGTTGTTGATGTAGCATAAAGAAATTAAACCCAATTTAGAAATAAGATGACCCAAATGTTGAAATTTCATAGTAAAAAGGACATTTATATGTCCACTTTTAAAGGGTGATAAAAAAGGTTAATTTTGTTTTTGTTTTTGTTTTTGTTTTTTTTTGCTTTTTGGAATTATTTGAGAAAAAACGGAGAATTAAGAAAGAGTAGAGAGTGAAAAATAACTTAAAATGATTTTTTTCCGAAGAAGAAAAAGAAAGTTTGGGGTTACCGTGGAGGGGAAGGGAGGTGTTGGGGTTGTTTTGCAAAAAAAAAAAACATTTACGTATGTTGGAGAATACGATTCGAGGGGGAGGCCGGAGGGGAAGGGGTGTAAAAGATATTAAAATAATTTTTTTAAAACTTAAAATTTCGCATGTAATTATTTAATTCGTTGCTTGCCACATCATCAATGGGTTTATTACACTTTTCTAATTTGTTTTGGTAATTATTAAAACGGTATCAAAATGACGTAGTAGAAGTCTACATGAGGTGTTTAAAATGAACAATGTGTAGTTGAAGTGCCTAAGTGAAAGTTAGTTGTCAACCTTAGGGGTTGACAATGTGTTTGACCAATATTTGAAGTACATAATGTCAATATCTGGTCTTGTTTTAATTAAAATGGCCACATAGGCCTTTATTATTAATAAAAAGTCTTATGGACCTGATACTATCCAGGCCCAAAATCAATAATAACAAATACAAATAAAAGCTAAGCTAGATATTTACAATTCTCAGACATGAAATGTCTGGACATCAACAAAGAGAAAAGTGTATCTTCTTCTTCATCTTTTTCTTTCTTGCACAAATCAAACCTAATGATCTGCCATTTTTATTCGACCCTTCTTGTAATGAGATAAAGGTGAATTCGGAATAAAAACTCTATTTTCAACCTCGAATCATTTAAAATCAGACTTGGAAATTGTTGAGTTGAGGTTTTTTCACATAAGACATTCAAAATTCTCACTAGTTCCAAGAAAACCATTTCATTAAAGATTTTTTCAACTCAATAGTGGCAGATCTGGTGAGTTCATGGTTCTATTTTGAAACTTTTACTCCCTTACAGTCCTTGAAGTAACTGATGCAACATAAAATCTTCCCACCTTGATGTTTAAATTTTTTTTAGGTATGTTGGAGAATATGATTCGAAGGGAAGGGGGAGGTGGAGTAAAAGATATTAAAATAATTTTCTTAAAAATTAAAATTTCACATGTAATTATTTAATTCATTGCATGCCACATCATTAGTGGGTTTATTACACTTTCCTAATTTATTTTGGTAATTATTAAAAAGGTATCAAAATGACATAATGGAAGCCTGCATGAGGTGTTTAAAATGAAAAATGTATAGTTAAAGTATCTAAGTGAAAGTTAGCGTCAACCTTAGGGGGTTGACGATATGTTTTGCCAATATTTGAAGTACATACTGTCAATATCTGGTCTTGTTTTAATCAAAATGGCCACATGGGCCTTTATTAAAAATAAAAAGTCTTATGGGCTTGATAGGCCCAAAATCAATAATAACAAAAACAAACAAAAGCTAAGCTAGTTTACAATTCTAAGACGTGAAATGTCTGGACATCCGCAAAGAGAAAAAGTGTATCTTCTTCTTCATCTTTTTCTTTCTCACACAAATCAAACCTAATGATCCGCCATTTTGATTCGACCCTTCTTGTAATGAAATAAAGGTGGATTCGGAATAAAAACTCCATTTTCAACCTCGAATTATTTAAAATCAGACTTGAAAATTGTTGAGTTGAGGGTTTTTCACATGAGACATTCAAAATTCTTACAAATTCCATGAAAACCAGCTCAATAAAGACTTTTTCAACTTAATAGGGGAAGATCTGGTGAGTTCAAGGTTTTATTTTGAAGTTTTTACACTCTTACAGTCCTTGAAGTAACTGATGCAACATAAAATCCTCCCACCTTGATGTTTGTAGCTCAACTTTTGGCATGCTTGTCCAGATAAGTTACATATATTGTTGTTTTACCTTTTGATAGCCTCGATACGGATATTCCCCAATTAGGTACTCTGACTTGTCAATTCTATTCGTCTTTACCATGTTGTTGCCCCTAATCGATTTCTTTTTCATGTTCCAGTGAGATATTTACCCATCCTCCAATTTATCCCATAGAATGATCTTAATTAAAAGTTGATGCCACTATTTTGAACGCCAGGGATGATAGGTTATTTATTTTTCCGTTGTTATATCCATACAATGTCTTTGTTGTACTGGTTCCATTATTGTGCTAACTGTTGTGTATTGGTCATATAATAGTTGTTCCACAGATTGGTTATGTGATACCATCCTTAATTATTTTCATGACTGTTATATTCACCATTTTTGATATCTTCTTATCCTGAAATTAAGCAATTTAGCTTTCTCAATGTTAATAGCCTCTTACTTCTGTTGGTCTTTCCTATAATGTTTAGTATTTTAATCTTTGTGTGCCTGCAAAACAGAAAGCATGGTTAGTAAAAAAATCAGTCAGTTTATTTCCTTCTCTGAGAGTGTGCACCATCACATCTGTTTCAAACATCACCATTCTTATTCTCTTGATTTCCATAGCAATACACTAGCTCACCGGGGAACTTCCCATCTATTATCTTCTTTAGACTAAAAGATCCAGTCTCGTGTTAGAGTAAGAAGATTATGATCAACACAATATTCCAGGCCTAGTCTTAATGCCACCACTTCTGCCATTAGATTAGTCCCATCGCCACAGCCTCCTAACTTTAGCATATATAAAATCTTCTTCTCTTTTTCTAATACAAAAAGCCCCTGAAGTAGGGCCTAGGTTTCCTATGGATGAACCATCAAAGTTGCATTTGAAATTTCCTAAAATGGGAGAATTCCAAATCACAATTCAACAGACTAAAGTGGTAGAATACTCCTCAAGAAACTTTACCAAGTCAGGCCAGTTTTTTAGTAAATTTTTCAATCAAGGATAATTATACCTTGCCAGCAGAATTAGGTTTTGATTTACTTCGATCTCCATTCCCACATAAGACATCTTTTCCTGATAAATAGTGATGTTCCTTCTCTTCCAGACCTGCCAAATTATGAACATAGGAACTGTATTGAAAACTAATTAGAGCTTTGAAGCTCTATAAGCTTTCCACCACTTCATAACTGAATCCCTAAGTTACAAAAAAGGGCCATTAACTCCAGCTGCAGCTGCGAAGCTGCACCACATTTTGTTAGCTAGGTAACATATAATGAATAAGTGCTTAATAGATTCATGAACATTTCTTCATAACATTTGCATATCACCTCCTCAAAAACCCTGATCTTACTAGTACTTCCCTTATGGGAACTCTTTTCTTCCATAATTTCCACAGAGAAAAAGGATACTTTAAAAGGCATCTCTTTATGCCTGGCTTTTGAGTTTTGAATTTTTTTCTCCCAAACATCAAATTTTGACCCAAGTTTATCCATAATTGTTTGAAATATTCTTGTACCTCTTCTTGTTGTCTCACTATATCCCAAGCCGATTTAACAGTGAATTTCCTTGAGGAGTTGAGAATCTACCTAGGTATGTCCCTGTCCTCTGAAACTTATTCTACCATCAAATAATGTAGCACATGATTGCATATCTCTTTTGGAAATAATTCTTCTAGAAAACGAGTGTTCCATCTTCCTTCATCGAATAATTGGTTCACATTTTCTGCTTGATGAACATCAGAACTAGTGATTGGTAAGTAGCGATGTAGTGCCCCAAGTTTGTCCAATTATCATTCCAAATATTAGAATGTCTACACGTAGGTTCCCACCATATCTCTTGATCAACATAACTTTGGATCCAATTATATATTTCCATGTTTGTGAACCCTCTCTACATTCAACCACCTGAGGTGTATACCTTTTTTAATATTTGTTCCACATGAATATAGTCCATGTGGATTTCTATGTTCTGAAAATCCATCACAGTTTGGCAAATAAAACTTTAAAATTATCAATTAGTGACCTAAATCCAAGTCCACATTCATCGTTTGCCTGCAAATATCAGTCCAAGAAACCCAACGCTTGTTTTTGCCTACCTTCTTGAAACTTCATATAAATCTTGAAAAAAATCTATGTAAATTAGGGATGACACATTTAGGAGGAATTACTACAGACAATAGGTATATACGGATTGTATTTAACATATTATTGATCAATACAGATTTATCTCCAAAAGATAAATTCTCTCTTTCCAAGACTGAAGCTTATTATTTACCTTTTAGATCAGCTCTGAAAAATTTATTTTCCTCTTTATTGCATGACCGGTCTTCCACTTCCTGAGTGATAGCATTTGTTGTTTTATCATGGATATTAAAAGAACTTTTTTATTTATTAATCTTCTGCCCTGACTATTGTTCATATTCCTCCAATGTACCCATCACCAATTGCAAAGATATCTTATCGGCTGACACAAATAAAATAGTGTCATTTGCATAAGCTAGATGGTTAATTTTGTCACTTCATTTTGGCTTTCCAAAGCCCTTGAGGTCCTTCTTATTAAATAAAGAGTTCAATGCTCTAGCAATCACTTCTGCAAATAAGATAAACAGTATAGGGGATAAAGAATCTTCTAGTTTCATACCTCTTATAGAATGAAAGAAACCATAGAATTGAACATTTATAAAAGTTAAATACTAGTTATTAACCACCAGCCTCCAGATCATATCTACTACTTTGTGATCAAAACCCATTTTTCCAGCAATCCACTATATCGTATTTTTTTAGCCATGTCAAGTTTTATCACTACATTAGCATAATTGGCCCTGTTTCTAATGTCAGTAATGATTTCTTGATACCAAAGGACATTTTGAGTGAAGTTTCTTCCTTTTACAAAACCAGATTGGTTTTATTAAAATCGGCATAGGAAGATGTGTCTCAAGTCTATTATGAAGCTCTATAGATATCACCTTGATAAGAAAATTACTTGAAATAATCGGTCTCATATTTGTCAAACACTGAACAATGTATTTTTTAGGCAACAAGACTAATATCTTTAAAATTCAAGCTATAATATTAGAATCATTCTTCAAGCATATATACAATCAGAAATAGTAATTTGGTAGTATGATGAGTGATTTAGACATGAATTAAGGCCACAAATAGTTCCTAGCTCATGGCCAAGTTGAAAACTTCCTTACTGATTGACTTTTTGTGTAGGATCTCTCTATAGTCAACTTCAAATGAGTTTTACTTATAGAATATTAGAAATTCTGAATCTCAAGATCCACCAAAAAAATCTCCTTGAATCTTCTTTCCAACACATCTAATTTTATCTTAACCCGATATCGGAGTAAAAGGTTATGACCATTTTAGTAAAGTACTATCAGGTTGTCCAAACATACAAGCTGTCATACGAACCATGTGACTGGGACCCGATCCATATGTGGTCCAACACACGAATCCTGGTGCAATTTTTCAACAACTTTTTTTTATGTTTACTAAAGGTTTTTTTGGTCATTTTTCAAGATTTTTAGCCCAATATCAAGTCATTTTAGGATATTTTGAGGCATGATATCCTATTATTATTCTGTTTTCTCCCTCATAACAATGACCAAGCTCCCAAACTCTGCCAAAATTCTCTCAAGGCAATAACATTTGATTTTCTCCTCAAGCTCAAGAAAAGTCAAGTTTCCACCAAGTTCTTCGATCAAAAAGCTTCATAATCAGGTATGCATATATTCAATAAGGGATTCCTTTCACCTTTATGTCCAAAGCTAGTTTTAAAATATGATTTTTTGCAATGATTTCTATGAACTCGTGATCTAGAGTTAATACCCAATTATTCTAAATTCTTGAAATTTTATTCACTCACGTTATTTTATTATTATGGTTCCCATTCAAAATGATTATGCATGATTCATGGATTTAACTCAATTATTTTAATACGTGAAGAATTACGCATTTTTAATAGATTTCAACCTCATTTAGAATGAACTATGCATGTGGATTTCAGTCTATATTAGTTGACATGCCATTTTTTTCATGAAATTTATTATCTTTACAGACTTTTCATTTTAAGAATCCTTAGTATATTGATATTCAGTATTTTGGACTTGTGCTATAAAATTTTTCTTTTTTCTTCCAATTAATAAATTGTCATTATTAGTTGCATTCTTCAGAGAAAGTGGGTTATGAACACATGATGACTTAGGATATCATGTATTGTCAGTTGAATACTCAGTCCTTCAATTTTCATGATTTAGAATGCTTTTAGATAAAGCGCTAATACTTAAGTCTCAGTACTTCAGTATTATGGAGTTATTCATTATATCAACTTATATTCAGTTGGAAGTAGTACTTAGTACCGAGCGAATGAATGGATGAAGGAGCGAATGAATGGATGAAGGCTCACCCGTCAGTTAAGCTGAGACCTTTAGTAAATGTCCCTAAGTCCTAGAACTATGGTGCTAACGTAGGTTATAAGAGGTTATCAATCAGACCAGACTTGACATCTTAGTTCTTTTGGACATCAGTTTAGTGGTACCATATCAAATCAACCTTTATACTCTGACAAGGTATATTGGATCCTTTTTTATGAGGATTATACGTCGAACTCCATGTTTAGCTCACATGGTTATATGTCGGTTAACAGTAACTCTCATGGTTCAAACTCAATTATTGCATGATCTTGTATTCAGTTTATTCAGTACAGTATTGCATACATGTTTATTGACTTGGTCATTGCATCAATTCATATCCCACAGTTTCAGACTAGTATTTGTACATGACCCTCAATTCAACTTTCCTTGCTTTTAACTATGACTTTTCAGCTTATCATTGCATATTAGTATTTGTGTATTTCATATAGGGTCATTGTACTTCAGTTCAGCTTCTTTGCATTCAGTTAGCATTCAGTACAACTTTATAACATGTTCAACACCAGTTTTAAATCATATAAAATATTTATGCTTCTACATCTTTTCAATTTTGAGAAATATTTTAGCTAATGATTCAGAGATTTTACTATTTACTATGCCTCGCAGGTTTTACATATAAACATATTTTAAGTACTTATTTTAGTAAATGGTTTATATCCTCAATTTAAAGCAAGTTTTAGTGTTTTCATGACTAGTGGATATCTCACATATTCAGTACATTCAAAAATACTTATTGCATACTTCTTTTGTCTATATTTTTTATGTGATGTAGATTCAGGTGCTTACTATCAGGATCCTAGTAAGGCAAATCACAGCATCCAGCCAGCAGGTGATAAGTTCTCTTATTTTTAGGACTCAAGTCAGTTGTAGATCCATTATTTCATTTGTATTCATATGTATTGATTAGGGATAGTTGGGGGGCTACGTCTCGGCTTCTTATAGTCGGTATTAATAGAGGCTTCATAGATAATTTGCTAGATTTGTCGTATTAATTTTTTTTTAGATCATAGAGGTTGTAAATAAACTTTCTAATAGTAGATGTATTAATCAAGTTTATTCCATGATTATACTTTCACTCAGTCAATTTAGCCCTTATTTATGTTTTAGTCAATTGCTCATGTATTATGTCAGTACTACGGTTTAGTATGTGATCTCTTATAGTTCTAAGCACCATGTTATGATTAAGGGTAGTCTCGAGTCATGAAAAACATGGTATCAGAGCTAGAGTTAAAGTTTCTTAGGATGTCTGTGAAGTTATAATAAGATCTCAAGATTACAAGATAGTCCTCAAATTAAAAGAAGTTTTGAATGATGTAAACTTATCCCCAAAGGGCCTCTCTTAGTCTCTCCAGCATATATCTACTAAAAAGGGACTAAAGGGTATTTATAGATTATGAGAAATCCTAGAAATTAAATCCTAAATAAAATAGGAAAACTCTACTAAACATACATAATAAGGACTAAAAACATCATAGGAGTGTATGTAGGTTACATGGAAACCCTAGAAAATAATTTCAAAATGATCCAGAAAAATTAGGTGTCCTTAGTAAGTGACAGAGTTCTATTTCCTGCTTATAAGCCCCTGGCCTTCAAGTTCTGACACCTACTTAGATCACCTACGCCCTTTAAGTGGCACATACAGAAACACCTTAGGTTTCGATCCTTGGAAATTTCCTGAGTTTTGAATTCACTGTCCTTGTAACGACTCACTATACGAGTTGTATGGTGTGGGTACAGGTCTAGGGACCCTAGGTGTATGTTGGTTAGTGTGTTGCTGACTAAGCTCTATCCTTAGTATAGTAGACTCAATACGAGTTGTATGCTGATGTAACAAGAGGGTTGAGTCCAATCTCATCTAGTCCAGTATCTAGCCCTTGATGTTCTGTTTAGGGTACGAGTAGATGGTACTAGTCGTATGATATGGTGACGGGTTGGGCATGTGAGTCATATGTTGGACCGAATATGATGTCTAAATTTCTGACCTAGTGATGACTTGAGGGTACCACTCATATGTTGTGGTGACGAGTTGGAGCGTCTACTCGTACCCATCTGCGAGTTTTCTACTGTTTTAAGTGGGGATATTCTTGACATTTCCCCTCTTAACTCCTTTTAAACCCACGACGTAAAACATGTTAGTGGCTATATTAACCTATTATTCTCATTCAAACACTCTTAAAATCTCTCTCAAGCTCTTGGTTCAAGAAAAGGCTAGGATTTCTATAAGGCAATCAAATAGGGGATTTCAAGAGTGAATCCCTCAGTTTTCCTTAGCGTCTAAGGCATGTTAATCCTCCCTCATTGCTATTTCAACTAAAAGTATGTTTTTAACAATTGTTTTTCATGGTATTATTATGGTATTATTTTTGTTTTGAAATAGATGTTGGGGTTTTGGTTGTTTATGGTTGGATAATGTTTTCCTATGTATTACTTATGGTTTTTCATGTTATAATTATGGTTGAACATGTGGTTGTATGGGAATGGTAAATTAATACTTGGTTTTGGTTTTGAAAATTATATGTTTTCAATACATTTGTTAAAATGCCAATGAGAATGATTTTGTCACATAGTTTGACTATTCTTAAAATCTTTACATTGCATGAAAAGTAATGGAACTTAAATTGGTTTGGTTGGTTTTAAATGGTTTGGAAAGGACTTAATGGCCAGGGTTTTGGTTAAATTGGAAACTTTAAAGTCAACATGGTTTAATGGCTTTGGTATGGCATAAAAGGATAGACTTGTAAGCTCTAATTTTGGTATGACGATACCAATAGTTAATGCCTAATTAAAAGACTCCTTGTTAAATGGTTGGAATGTGTAAATGGTTTTAATATGGGCTTAAAGGGGGTTATGTTAGCAAAGCCATGGAAGGTGGAGGTCCCGGGGGGGCTAATACTAGAAACTCATGTTTGCCGATGTGAGGTTTGATCATGATGGCCATGTGCATGATCTCACCCTTATATTTTGGGATATGTACTAGTCATATCATGTTTTATTCTTTGGTTCATGCGTCTAACAAGATCGGGGCCCTTTCAGTAGGGGGAGCTGAACCTACATAACCCATGGGTTATTTTAGGACGACAAAGCTACACAATCCAGGTAAAATGTTTTAAATGCATGCTAAACTTGGTTCCCTTTCCTGTCATGATATATATATATGTGTGTATATATGTATGCATATGATTCCATAGGGTTATTTACTTTGGTTTTGAATAATGGCATTATTTTAATCTTATTCCTAAAGACATGCTAGCATTCACTCTGCTAACCATCTTTGGGTGCTATATCCCTATGTGATGCAACAATCGGCCATATTACCATCCCTCATGCTCAGTGACTTGGATACGGGGACAACTTTGTGCTAGATTGAAGTGGTGAGCTTTACTCAGGAAGGCTTCATTTTATACTAGGGACTTCTTTTATTTTTGTTATTTCTTTGGTTTGGTTTTGGATATGGTCGGGAGCATGTCCCGATCAAATGTTATTGATTATGGATAAAGGCTTTGTCAGATATGGCATGGGCGGTGTCGGTATTGGCGTCAGCCTTGGTATTGGTTTTGGCATTAGGGTTGACACCGGTTGGACATTTGATCAAAATTTTGGTTGGTTATAGTTATGGACTTCATTAAATGTCTTTGAATTATTGTTGATTTATCTTGTAATATGTTCAAAATTCATCCGACATAGGATACATGGCGGTTATGGTTGGGTGTTGGGGAAGGTCTCCGATCCTTGTCAAACTTGAGATGCCTGACACGACTAGTCCATGGTTTGGGTCGTGTCAGATTGGTATCAGATTCCTAAGTTCATGGTCAAATGGGGTTTCTAACAAAGTCGTGTCGAGTAGAGTCTCTTTTAAGGGTATGTAGCTTGCCACCCTCAAAGGGAGAGACTATAAGGCATTTAGGAATATTTTCTTTCTTATGTTCTATTTTCAAGATGTAGAGTCTAAGGTATTGAAATCTTCTTTAATTCTCATTTGTTCGCTTTTCAGATCATACCTCCTCGAATAACTGAAGCTCACAAAAACTCCTCTGTCTCACTCGAGGACAATGTTAATGGGACCCTTCCTACTTATGAGGTCCAGTTTATGATTATCCTCTTGGAGCTCCACCAGTTCCCTCTAGCCCTTCTTGAGCTCCTCAGGCTGATGTGACGAATGCTGAGTTTTGTCAGTCTATCCATATGTTGGCATAATTAGAAGCCTCTCAGGCCAATCATGGTGCTTCTATTACTCCATCTTCTGAGGCCACAATGGTTGGCCAGTTTATAAGTTTGAACCCTCATGTGTTCGCTGATGTTAAGGTTGAGGAAGATCCTCAAGCTTTTGTGGATGCTATCGAAAAAATCTTCTGTGTTATGCATTCTACCAATGTGAAGGGTGTGGAATTTGTTGCCTATCAATTGAAAGATATAGCATACCAATGGTATAAGGAATAGGAACAAACTAGGGATGACGATGCTGAGTTGGCCATGTGGGATGATTTCTGTAGAACTTTTCTGGACCGTTTCTTTCCTTAGGAGTTGAGTGAAGTGAAGGTGGAAGAGTTTGTTAGCCTGAAGGCAAGATGTCGGTCAAGGAGTATACCTTGAAGTTTCACCAGTTATCTCAGTATGCTCCGGAGTTGGTTTCTAGCATGAGGGCTAGAATGAGAAAGTTCACTTCTGGGTTATCCCGAGACTTATATTTTAGAGTAAAGCTACCTTGTTGAACAAGAACATGGAGATCTCCAGATTGGTTAAGTACATGTAGCGGGTAGAGAAAGAGAAAGAGAAGCATGCGAGATTGAGGAAAGGCAAAGCAAGAAGTTTAGATTTTCTTAGCAGGGTGGTGGCCAATAGCAGAGTGGCAGGGATGGTTGGTAGTGGCCCAAGAAAAAGTAGGATAATTTTGGTTCTTATTCGATGGCTAGAGCTCCCTATCCAAAGCGGTTAGGTGACTAATGTTTTCAAAGTGGCGAAATCTATCGGGCATCGGGTGCTCAATCTCAGGCTAGTGGGGTTCAATCAGCTCTATCATATCCTTCCTGCAAAGTTGATGATAGATTGAATTAAGGTTACTGTGACGAAGGAAAGGGTAAGTGTTTCAACTGCAGTAAGTCAGGGCACATGATTAGAAACTATCCTATTGGTAAGGTTCTTCTTTCTGGGCAAACAAGGTTCATATTTCCTCTTCTTTAGCTTCAATACTAAAGGGTGCACCATCTAGCTCTGGCACTGGTTGAAACCGTCTTTATGCTCTCACTATCCACCAAGATTTTAAGGCATCGCTTGATGTCGTGATTGGTAGCTGGGGTTCATTCTATCTTATGTGACCCTATTTGTGGCGGTGCATTTTGGTTTTGGTCTCGGGTATGTTTCAGGCCCCTTTTCTATTTCTACCCCAATGGGTGACTCGGTGGTGGCTAGAAGAGTCCATAGGGGTTGTGTGGTATCTTTGGGAGGTTCGGAGATCTTGGTGGATCTGTTTGAATTATATATGGTTGATTTTGATGTCATATTGAGGATGGATTGGTTGAACTCGTGTTATCCTTCTTTAGATTTTCAAACCCGTAAGGTTGTCTTTAAATTTCCTAATGAGTTAGTTATTGACTGGGAGGGTGGTTCCCTAGCTCCTAAGGTGAAGTTTATATCGTATCTTAGAGTTCATAGGTTGATCCCCAAGGGGTGTCTCTATAATTTGGAATAAGTTAAAAATTCTAACTCGAAAGGTCCTTCCATTCATTCTATCTCGGTGGTGAATGAATTTCCTGAGATCTTCCCTGATGACCTTCCTGGGAGATTGATTATGGGATTGATCTTGTTCCAAACACTCGTCCAATTTCTATTCCTCCGTATAGCAGTTGAGTTAAAGGAGCAACTAAAGGGTCTTTTAGACAAGGGTTTCATCCATCCTAGTGTGTCTCCGTATGGTGCACCAATATTATTCGTGCATAAGAAGGATAGTTCCCTTCGGATGTGCATTAATTATCGGATGTTGAATAAGGTGACAGTAAAGAGTAAGTACCCTCTTCCAAGGATAGATGATTTGTTTGATTAGCTACAGGGTGCTAAGTTTTTTTGCCAAGATTGATCTTTGATTCGGGTATTATTAGTTAAAACTTAGGGAGGTAGATATCCCAAAACTGCTTTTCGTACCCAGTATGGGCATTTTGAGTTTCTGGCTATGCTTTTTAGGTTGACCAATTCCCCAGCGTCATTCATGGATTTGATGAATGGGGTCTTCCATCAGTTTCTAGATTTGTTCGTCATTGTGTTCATAGACGGTATCCTGGTGTCCTCAAAGACTAAGCTAGATCATGTTTGTCATCTCCGTATATTATTGCAGACCCTAAAAGAGCAACAGTTGTATGCAAAATTTTTGAAATGTGAATTCTGGTTGAACGTTGTCACTTTTCTGGGTCATGTCATTTCTAGTGAAGGGATCATGGTGGATCCACAAAAAGTTGTAGTGGTTAAGAAGTGGCCTAGACCCACTACTCTAATTGATATTCGGAGCTTCTTGGGTTTAGCTGGCTACTATGGTAGGTTTGTGGAAAGTTTTTCTTCTATAGCTGCCCCATTGACTTAGTTGACTCAGAAGAAGGTAAAGTTCTTTTGGTCGGATGTATGTGAAGGTAGTTTTGAAAAACTGAAGGATAAGCTAACTTCGACTAAGGTCTTGACATTGCCTGAAGGCACGGATGGATTTGTGGTATATTATGATGCGTCCTGTATGGGGCTTTGTTGCATTTTAATGCAGCATGGCAAGGTGATAGCTTATGTCTCTAGACAGTTGAAGGTGCATGAGAAAAATTATCCGACTCATGGCTTAGAGCTTTTGTTGTAGTGTTTGCATTGAAAATTTGGTGTCATTATTTGTATGGAGTGCATGTGGATATCTTTTCTGATCATAAGAGCCTACAACATGTTTACTCAGACAGAGCTTAACCTCAGGCAAAGAAGATGGCTTGAGCTTCTCAAGGACTATGACATGAGTCTTTACTACCATCTAGGTAAAGGTAATGTGGTTGCTGATTCTCTTAGCAGGTTATCCATGTGGATGAGGACAATGTGGTTGCTAATGCTCTTAGCAGGTTATCCATAGGTATTTGGTCTCAGGTGGATGAGGAGAAGCAAGAGTTGGTAAAGGATATTCACCGTTTGGCTAACCTTAGAGTTTGCCTCTTGAACTCCGAGAATGGTGGTGTATCTGTGCAAGAGGTGGCACAATCATCTCTTGGTGCTAAAATCAAGGAGAAGCATATAATAGATCCTATCTTGATGAGGATCAAGCGCGATGTAGGTAGGAAAAAGGTAATGGCCTTTGAGTACCTTGCGGTACCAAGGGAGATTATGTATTCCTGATGTAGATGGGTTGATATAGAGGATCTTGGCTAAGGTGCATGAGTCGCGCAATGTCGTTCATCCTAGTTCGATGAAAATGTATCATGACCTTAAGGAGATGTATTGGTGGAACAAATGAAGTGGAATGTGGCTAGTTTTGTGGCTAAGTGCATGGTGTGTCAACAAGTGAAAGTTGAGCACATGAGGCTTGGAGGATCATATCAAGAAATTGAGTTGCCAGAGTGGAATGGGCAGTGATCAACATGGATTTTGTTACCGGTTTTCCTCAGTCTCGTAATCAATTTGATTCGGTTTGGGTCATCGTGGATAAGATGATAAATTTTGCTCACTTTTTGCCAGTAAGGACTAACTTCTCAGCTGAGGACTATGAGAGGTTGTACCTCCAAGAGATTGTGAAGTTGCATGGGGTACCTGTTTCTATTATCTCCGATCATGGTGTGCAATTTTCATCTCACTTTTGGCAGTCATTTCAAAAAGGGTTGGAGACTAAGGTTAGACTGAGTATTGCTTTCCATCCGCAGTCGGATGGGCAAACAGAAAGGACTATTCAGATATTAGAGGATATTTTTTGTGCTTGCGTGATTGACTATGGTGGTAGTTGGGTTGAGATCTTACCTCTTGTAGAGTTTGTGTACAACAATATCTACCACTCTAGTATTGGGATGGCTCCATTTGTAGCCTTGTGTGATAGGAGGTGTAGGTTTTGGATTGGGTGGTTCAAGGTTGGTGAGGCGGATATGTTTGGCTCGTATTTGGTTCACCAAGCTGTGGAGAAGGTGAAGGTGATTCAGGATAGGCTCACGGATGCCCAAAGTCGCCAAAAGTCCTATGCAGATGTGAGGCATAGGAAGTTAGAGTTTGAGGTTTGGGATAGGATATTCTTGAAGGTACCTCCCATGAAGGGAGTAATGTAGTTTGGGAAGAAGGGGAAGCTCAGTCCCTGGTATTTTGGTCTTTACTTGATTTTAAAAATGGGTGGCAATGGTGCGTATGAGTTGAAGTTACCTTCTAGTTTGAGCTTTATTCACCCGGTGTTCCATGATTTTATGTTGAGGAAGTGTGTGGGTGATTTATTGAAAATTATGCCTATCAAGGATATTGGTATTTTGGATTCTCTATCGTATGAGGTTTCTATTGAAATCTTGGATCGGTAGGTTCGTCTATTACGAACCAAGTACATAGCTTTGATAAAGGTTCTATGAAGGAACCACAAAGTGGAAGAGGCTACTTGGGAAGCTGAAGAGGACATGAAGTCCAAATATCCATTATTGTTTTTTGCTTCAGGAATTTATGCATAAGGTATGTGTTAATCCTACTATCTTTGTTTTCTGACTTTGTTAAAGGAAAGATTGATTTCCTTGGTATCTTTGTTTTCTAACTTAGTTAAAGGTAAGAGTAAAGGCGTATGGGGTCTAAATCATAGACAAATGATCCAAGCGGGGAGAATTGAAACACCCTGGGTTTTGGCCCTTGGAAATTTCCTAAGTTTTGAACTCACTGTCCTTGTAATGACTCACCATACGAGTTGTACGGTGTTGGTACGAGTCTAGGGACCCTAGTCGTATATTTGTTAGTGCGTTGCTGACCAAGTTCTATCCTTGGTAGGGTAGACTCCATAAGAGTAGTATGTTGATGTAACGAGAGGGTTAAGTCCAATCGCATGTTGTCCAGTTTCTAGCCCTTGATATTCTGGTTAGGGTACGACTAGATGGTACTAGTCGTATAGTATGGTGACAAGTTGGGCAAGGGAGTTTGTATGTTAGACAAAATATGGTGTCCAACTTTCTGACCTAATGGCGACTTGAAGGTACCCCCATATGTTGTGGTGACGAGTTAGAGGGTCCACTCGTACCCACTTGTGAGTTTTCTACAGTTTTAAGTTGGGGGTATTCTAGACATTTTTCCTCGTAACTCCTTTTGAACCCATGACATAAAACACCTTTAGGGGCTAGATTAACCTATTATTCTCATTCAAGCACTCTTAAAATCTCTCCCAAGCTCTTGCTTCAAGAAAAGTCTAGGGATTCTAAAATGCATTCAAATAGGGGCTTTCAAGCATGAATCTCTCTGTCTTTCTTGGTGTCTAAGGCATGTTACTCCTCCTTCATTATTAGTTCAACTAAAAGCATGTTTTTAACGAATGGTTTTCATGGTATTATTGTGGTATTGTTTTGGTTTTGAAATAGATGTTGGGGGTTTTGGTTGTTTATGGTTGGATAATGTTTTCCCATGTATTACTTATGGTTTTTCATGTTATAATTATGGTTTGAACATATGGTTGCATGGGAATGGTTAATCAATACTTGGTTTTGCTTTTGGAAATTATATGCCCTCAACATGTTTGTTAAAATGCCGATGAGAATGATTTTATCACATAGTTTGACTATTCTTGAAATTTTTGCATTGCATAAAAAGGTAATGGAACGTAAATTGGTTTTGGTTGGTTTTAAATTGTTTGGAAATCCCTTAATGGCCATGGTTTTGGTTAAATTGGAAACTTTGTAGTCAACTTGATTTAATGGCTTCGGTATGGCATAAAAGGATAGAATTGAAAGCACTAATTTTGGTATTTTGATACCAATGGATAACGCCTAATTAAAAAACTCCTTGGTAAATGGTTGAAATGTGTAAATGGTTTTAATATGGGCTTAAAAGGGGTTGTGTTAGCAAAGTCGTGGAAGGTGGAGGTCCCGAGAGGGACCAATACTGAAAACTCATATTTGCCAATGTGATGTTTGGTCATGGTGACTGTGTGCATGATGTCAAACTTATATTTTGGGAGATATACTAGCCATCTCAGGTTTTATTCTCTGGTTCATGCGGCTAAGACACACCAAGGCCCTTTCAGCAGGGGGAGCTGAACCCATATAATCTGTGGATGGTTTTAGGACGGCAAAGCTACACAACCTAGGTAAAAGGTTTTAGATGCATGCTAAACCCGGTTTCCTTTCTCAGCATGATATACATATATATATATGTATGCCTGTGATTGCATATGGTTATTTACTTTGGTTTTGAATAATGGCATTATTTTATCCTTATTCTTGTGTACATGCTAGTGTTCACTCCGCTAACCGTCTTCGAGCGTTGTATCCCTACACGATGTAGGAACCAACCATACTACCATTATTCATGCTCAGTGACTTGGATTCGAGGACTGCTTTGAGTTAGACTGAAGTGGCGAGCTTCCAAACTCTGGAAGGCTCTATTTCATGTTATGGACTTCTTTTATTTTTGTTATTTCCTTGGTTTGGTTTTGGCTATGGTTGGGTCATGTACCGATCGGATGTTATTGATTCTGGATAGAGGCTTTGTCATACAACTATAGGCATGGGCGGTGTCGGTGTTGGTGTCAACCTTGGTATTGGTATTGGCATTGGGGTTGACACCAGTTGTACATTTGGGGTATGTCGGTTAGATAACTACTTCCCACAGTTTCAGTATCAGTATCAGTAAAATAACTCAGATAGTTCTTTAGGATATCAGGACTGACAGATAAAGTACGAAACTCAGCTAGTTCCATCAGATTCAGGACTATCAGATATAGTCATTCATGCTATCAGTTATCAGAACTCATGTTATCAGATATATCAGTTAACAAAATTCAGTTATCAATCATGATATGTTATCAGTAAATACATGTCATCAGTATCACACTCAGTAGTCATGTTATCACAAACTCAATCTCAGGACTGTTATATATGATCAATCAGATCAGTTCTTCATAATCAGAACTATCAGAAAGTCATTTTCTTTATCATTAATATAACATCAGTTCCTCTTTATTCATAAACTCAGATTTCAGTAAATCAGTACATAGAATTCAGTATCCAGTACTAGTACAGTTTCAGTTACAGTTCTTATATATTCATGCATGTATTCTCACGTTCATGTTAGTTAGTATTGTTCATACATATGAACCCTATGCATTCAGCCTACCTCACTCGCATACCAATACATTCAAAGTACTAACTCATATTTTTCTCGTGTTATGGTGTCTTATACCATAGGTTTGGACGCACGGGATCCAGAGGTCCTTTCGCAATTTCAAAGTCAGCTAGCAGCAGTAATTAACAGTGAATTCTCATCCTTCGAGGACAATTATGTTATTATTCATATCACTATTTCAGTTTTCAGTTTATTTCAGTAGACGGAGTTAGTTGGAAATATGTCCCCTTAACTCCTTATTCAGTTCAGTTTAGAGGTTTTCAGACTACAACATGTCAGACAATTATTTCAGATTTATGTTGGTATTGTTATACCATTTTTAGATATTATTTTATCAGATGTTTATTCAGATTTGAACCTAATGGCCTTACAGTATTATGTTTTTGCATATTTTACAGTATGGTTATTCAGTGCTCAGGTATAGATATAAGTCATGGGTTAGCTTGTGGTCCTTTGGGGTCATGGGCACCATGTAGCGTTTCGGTTCAGAAAATCGGGGCGTTACACAATACCCACCAAATTTTATATAAATGTGTCCTATTTCCAACGCATCTAATTTCGCCATAATTTGATATCCGAGCGAAAAGTTATGAACATTTTTGTGAAGTGGCAGTAAGGGTCCGCGATAGCGGCACGGCGCGGAGATTACCCTCCACGACGTGCCGATGCTTTAAATTTGTCAATTTTTTGGGTTTATTGACTTGGGAGGAGGGATATTTAAATCTTTTCACTTATAAATAACCCCTAAATACTATATTAACCTATTTCCATCAGTTTTCACGACATAACATCAATTATCGCACTCTTAAAAATCCTCTCTCAAATTCCCCTTTTCAAGTTAAGACTAGGGTTTAAGGAGGTGATCATCTAGGGTCCTAAGGGTGTTGTTTTCTTCAAGTTTCTACGTGATAAGGCATGTACCTCTCTCCCTTGAATTTATAATTTCATTAATGGCATAAATTGATATTAAATTCATGGTTTTGAATGTGGGTTTTGACATGATTGATCATTTAATTGATTTTCCATGGTTACTTATGCAATATTCTTTCTTTATTAATGATTCTAAATATTGTGGGGTGTATGAGAAAGGTAAATTGAACTCTGGGGTATTGTGGATTCCCCAATTACTTGGTTTTGATTTTGGAAACTGTATGCCCTCAACATGTTTGAGAAATTGTCAATGAATATGGTTTTGGTCACCTAGTTGGTTTGTTCACTTATATTAATGCATTGATATGAAAAGGTTAATGGATTCGGGGCACAATGGAATCACCAAAAATGTTTGGTTTGATTTATTACTAGAACTAATACATTGCATAAATGGCAAAATGGTTAATGATGGTTTTGAAAACCTTGTGTGGTATACGGGAATCCTCCAAGTGATTGTTAGAATGAAAATCTTGTGGGGTCTACGGGAATCCCCCAATTAATTTTAATAATGGAGTCTGCGGGGTACATGGAAATCCCCTAAGACCTGGCTTAATGACATTGCTTGTAAGCTATAGTCGGTATGATGGTACCATTAATTAATGCCTTCATAATTGAATCTTGGAATTGGTTTTGTGTTAAATGTTTTAATTATGAAATAATGAGGCTTGTGATAACTAGCCATAAAGATGTGAGTCCGAAAGGTTGACACTAGAAACTCATGTTTGCCGACATGAGGATTGGTCTTGACGACCTTGTTCTTGTGGGGTACAAAAGAATCCCCCAAGTATATAGACATACAGATGTATCATAGTGGGTGAAAGGTACAAAGGACTCCCCGACCACCTAATGTATCTCCGATTCATGCGGCTAACATGCACTGAAGTCTGTCCAGGGGGAAACACTGGACCCATATTGCCCGTGGTTGGATTTATGACGGCAATGCTTCACAACCTAGGTAAATATTTTAAAGTTCATGCCAAGCCTTGTTCCCTTTCCCATTATGTGATATATATATATATATACTTATGTATTTGCATTTGATTGTATGCATGGGATTTGACTGGTTTTGAGTTATCATCTATGGCATTATTTGTTCCCTCATCCCTGAGATATATGCTAGCGCTCCAACCGTTAACCGTCTTCAAACGTTGTATCCCCATGCGATGCAGGATTTGGCCATACTTTTACTCCTCATACACAGTGACTAGGATTCAGGATCAGTTCGTGAGTTAACATTAAAGTGGTGAGCTTCCATACATCGGAAGTCTATATTTCTTGATTTGATTTCCTTATGTCATATATTTTTCTTTGGTTTGTTTTGGCTATTCTTGGGGGCATGTCTCGACACTTTGTTGGTATTCAATTTTTGTTAGTGGATTTGTGGATACTGTGGGCTTGGGTTTTGTGTACGTTTCAGCTGGTCATCCTTTACATAACCTTCTCGGATCTCTTATTATATTTGTCTTATATTGGTGTTCATCCGCTTCTATGTGTTCTTAGTTATATTGGAATAGGCTCAGGGGGCGGTCTTTGGTCCTCGATGGACTTGGGATGCCTGTCACGGCCAGATCCTAGTTCGGGTCGTGACATGGAGTCTCACCACTTCACAACAAATCAATTGACGAACCACGCCACCTAACACTGCACAGGAGTAACAGAAAACCCTCAGACCCTACATCATAAAATGATGTAGCTTTCAGGGATGATCAGTGGGGTAACCACTGCATGTAACTCAAGAAAAGTGATAAAATACTGCCATTGCCAAAACAAGTCAAAACCACATGCACAACAAAAATATATATAGGATGCTAGGATAGGGACAAGGGTCGTGAAAATGAAAGTGTAAACCATTAGCTTGAACTGTGTAGCTCGCTCCATCCTAAAGTCACCCATGGGCTATATGGGTTTAGCTTCCTTGCTTAAAGGGCCTCAGTGCGTGTTAGCCGCATGAATTGAGGAAATCGAGAAAAGGCTAAAGATACCAAGGAGATATCCATGCAAAATATAATGTGTACACCAAGCATACGGTCATATAGACCCTCATGCGGTAAACGTGGTTTCCATTGTTGCTCCCCCCCGAAACTACACCTTCACGGTGAGCTACACAATTTTCTTTAAACCCAAATTAAAAAATTTTACACATAAACCTAACCATTAGCCTAAGAGTCATTCATAAAGGCATTTACTGACATGGTATCATCATACCAATATGCTTGCAAGCTTCTAGAATTATGCCAAACCAATTCATTTAACCATTAGACTCCCAAGTTCCATTTAAAATTCAAACCATTTCCACCAAAGGCATTCCAAAACCATTTTCATCATTCAATTATCCATTAATGCAATGAAATGTTTCAAAGGTAAGTTATTTTATGCAAATTCCATATTCAAAACCAAAGTTATGATTTTTTCCCTATTTGATCGAATTAAGGTTGGTTGAGGTTAATGTCATTACCAATCTAAGAATCCATCAATTTTGGGAAACCCATGTTCCCCATTCCAATCTCCATAATAATGCACCCTTTCATCCCCAAAATCACTAATCAAAGCATGAATAACATATTTAAAACATGGGGAAAAAATTCAAGTAGAAACCAATCAAAAGCCCTCAACCCAAATTTCAAACCCACTAACTAAATCGCGTGGATGTTGAATCAATTTATGCCATAATATAAAATACATATTTAGAGATGAGAGACATGCCTGAAATATCAAAGAATATGAAATAAATACGAAGCTTGGAACCTAAATGTTGAATCCCTTGTGAAACCCTAGTATCTCTTGCTTTGGGAGTTAATTATGCAGAGAGTAAGGTTTTGATTTTGATAACTGATGTTAAAGGAGTCATTGGAGTGTTTTTAAGTCGTGGGAGAAAAGTGATAAGGGAGGAAAAGACTGAAAAGACCCTAATTAAAATGTGTAGAAAAATTAGGGTACAGTCGCCATGCCTTGGGTAACGACTCGTGAGGCCTGACCATGATTCGTGGCATGGATTCATTACCTAAGGATCAAAAATCTAGTCCCTCACTGTTATGACAATAAGTCACTCATCACGACTCACTGTTTGACATCACGAGTCGTGATGCAAGCTTGTGGTCAGGGACTGAACACCTAGTTAGCTTTCTATTGTGACAATTAGTTCCTCCTAACGACTCGTTATGTCTCACAATGGGTCATACCCTGGACTCATTGTCAAGGGACCAAAACTCACTGCCGAGACAATGAGTCCTCATCATGACTCGTTACATCCCCTAATGAGTCATTCCTTGGATCGTTGGCAGTTTTGACATTATTTAAGAAACTTGATTAATTTAATTACTCAACTCTTGGAGTGTCTAAATCTCAAAAACTAGGGGGGCCATATTACCTCTCCCCCCTTCGGATCATTTGTCTCCGAATGAGGAGTTAGGGTACCCTCAGCACGATAACAAAAGAATGCAAACAGAATCCAAAGACAAATTTAAAATACGATAAAATGGGAAATGAAGATCATATCTTAAGCACTTCCATCCATTGCTGGAAACAAGAACGGGTCCTTGGCTTTCATATCTTCTTCAGATTCGTACGTAGCTTCCTCCCTCTTTTGATTTCTCCAAAGCACCTTTACTGAGGCAACATCCTTAGTTCTCAATCTACGAACTTGCCTATCCAATATCTTAATCCGGGACTTCCTCATAATAAAAATAGTTTGAAACAACAATATCCTCAATAGGCATTATCAAAAAAGGGTCACCCACATGCTTTTTCAGCATAGGCATATAGAAAATAGGATGAATAGAGGCCAAACTTGCTAATAATTTCAACTCATAGGCGACATTCCCAATTCTCCTCACAATTTGATATGTACCAACATAACAAGAACTGAGCTTCCCCTTCTTCCCAAACCTCATGACTCTTTTCATAGGAGAAAATTTCAAAAACACCCAATCACTAACCTCAAACTCCAACTCCCTCCACCTCACATCCGCATAAGACTTTTGGCAACTTTGAGCAGTATTAAGTCTTTTTCTAATCACTTTTACCTTCTCTATGGGTTGGTGAACCAAGTCAGGATTAAACAACCTAGTCTCATCAACCTCAAACCATACAATAGGATACCTATACCTTCTACCATAAAGAGCCTCAAATGGGGCCATCTAACTGCTAGAACGATAACTATTATTGTAAGCAAACTCAATAAGACGCAAATGATCAACCCAACTACCTTTAAAAACAATTACACAGGCCTTTAGCATATATTCTATAGTATTAATAGTACGCTCTGGTTATCCCTCCTATTGGGGGTAAAAAGCGGTGCTAAGGTTCACCTGAGTACCCTAGACCCTTCTAAAATGAATGCCAGAAATGAGAAGAGAATTGTGTACCTTGATGTAAAATAATGGACACCGGCACTCCATTTAACTTAATTATCTCCTGAATAATAAACTTGGCATAGTCCTCTCTTAGTAGTTAGTCCTCACAGGCAAGAAGTGAGCAGACTTAGACATTCTATCCTCAATGACCCAAATAGAATCATACTGATTGCGAGACCGCGGAAGACCGTTAATGAAGTCCATATTGATATTTCCGTTTTCCACATAGGCAACTCTATCTCTTGAGACATGCCACCAGGCCTCAAATGTTCAACCTTGACTTTCTGAAAAGCCATACACATAGCCACAAATTTTGCCACATCTCTCTTTATATTATTCTATTAGTAGATTTCCTTCAAGTCGTGGTACATCTTAGTCGAACCTGGATGATCTGTATATCTAAACTTATGAGCCTCGATCAAACTTATTTCCTGCAGCCCACCAATATTAAGAACACAAAACCTTCCTTGATACGTCAAGATGTCATCTCCCTCAATCTCGAAAGCCACTACCTTTTGTTGACCCACATCATCCTTAATTTGTATAAGTATGGGATCCAAAGCCTGTTTCTCCTTCACATCCGTACCAAGAGATGATTTAACCACTTCTTGAACAATCACTCTTTCATTCTCAGAGTCCAAGAGTCGAACTCCCCAAATAGCCAACTTGTGAATATCCTTCACCATCCATCTTTTCTCGTCATCCATATGAGATAAGCTCTCCATTGACAACCTGCTAAAAGCATCAACCACAACATTAGCTTTACCTGGAGAGCATTGAAGACTCATGTAGTAATCCTTAAGTAGCACGAGTCATCGCCTCTATATGAGGTTTAATTCTTTCTATGTGAACACATACTGCAAGCTTTTATGGTCTGAATAAATATCTACATGCACCCCTTACAAATAATGGTGCCAGATCATCAAAGCAAAAACCACAGCTGTCAACTTTAGATCGTGGGTTGGATAATTCTTCTCATGAACCTTAAGCTGTTTGGAAGCATAGGCCACAACCTTACCATGCTGCATTGAAACACAACCCAATCCCACAAGAGATACATCATAATACACCACAAACCCATCAGTACCCTTAGGCAGGGTCAAAACTGGCGTAGAAGATAACTTATCCTTCAACTTCTCAAAGATACAATCACAAGCATCGGACTATAAGAACTTAATCTTTTTCTGAGTCAACTTTTTCAGCGGAGTAGCAATAGATGAAAAACCCTCCATAAACCTCCTATTGTATCCTGCCTAATCCATGAAGCTCCTAATATCGGTTGGAGTCATGGGTCGAGGTTGCTTCTTAACTGCCTCAATTTTCTGTGGATCTACCTTGATCCCCTCATGAGAAATAACATACCCAATAAAAGGACACAACACTTAGCCAAAATTCACACTTACAAAATTTTGCATATAATTTATGGTCCTTAAGAGTCTACAACACAATTTGGAGTGATTATCATGATCCTTCACTGTAACTTTATTCAACTAATGATAGTCTATACATATCCGAAAAGGCCCATCTTTATTTCACATAAAAAGTATAGGATCACTCCACGAAGAAATACTAGGACAGGTGAAACCTTATCAAGAAGATCCTTCAACTGCTCTATTAGCTCCTTGAATTCAGCCGGAGCTATCCTATAAGGAGGAATAGAAATGGGAAAGGTATCTGGTAGAAGGTCAATCCCAAAATTTGTTCTCTATTGGAAGGAATTCCAGGAAGATCATTGAGAAACACTTCAGGAAATTTCCTAACCAAAAGAATAGATTGCAAAGAGGGATCCTTAGAAGTTAGAATCCTTAACCCGAACTAAATGATACAGACACCCTTCGGAAATCAACTTGTGAGATCTAAGATAAGAAATAAACCTCCCTTTGGGCACTAAGGAACTCCTCTCCCATTCTATCACCAGTTCATTAGGAAAATGAAAACTAACTATTTGGGTCATACAATCCAGAGAAGCATAGCACGAATGAAGACAATCCATCCCCAAGATTACATAAAAATCTACCATATCGAGCTCTATCAAATCAACCAATGTCTTCCTATGAAATATAGACACCATACAACCACTGTAGATTTTTCTAGCAACAATGGAATCGCCCACTAGAGTAGACACAAAAAAAGGGTCGAAAATATATTCAGGACCAAAACCAAAGCATACAGCTACATAAGGGGACACATAGGATAGGGTAGAACCCAGATCAAGCAAACAATAAACATCATGAGAGAATAGATGTAACATACTAGTGACAACACCGGAGGATGCCTCAGATTCTTAATGAGTAACAAGTGTATAGAGATGATTTCGGCCAGTTCCAGTACCAGAAGTAGCGTTCTTAGGAGCAGGAGCCGAAGAAGTGGCAACCAAAACCTTATTAGCTCCAGTGGAAACTTTAGCAATAGGATAATTTTTCTATATATGACCAGGCTGACCGCAATTGAAACACAAATTCCTCCCCTCCTTATAATAACCCTGATGAAGTTGGCTACAAAAATGGCAAGGAGGGTAAGGTAAGGTTGACTGAGCTCTACTGGCCTGAGATTGCGAACCATGTGCCTTAGGACCACTACTAGTCTAAAAACAGCAATCACTCAAAGGCTTAAGATAAAGGAGCACTGGCTGACGAATAAGAACTTCCCTAATTTTTTTCTTAGTTCACTGTCTACCATCTCTCCCACTATTCTACTGACCTGCACCCTGCTCTGAATATCTAAACTTCTTATTCTGACTCTCTCCCATCTCTACTTTTTTTCTCATCCTCCACCTACTGCATATAAACAACCAGCCTGGAGATGTCCATGTCATTGTTCAACATCACAGCCTTACACTCCAACACCAAATTACGGGATAAGCCAAAAGCAAACTTCCTCATCCAGGACCTCATATTAGACATCAACTTTGGAGCATAATAGGAAAGCTGCTGAAATTTTAGGGCATACTCTTTAATACTCATCTTACCCTGCTTTAAGTTCACAAACTCTTCAGCCTTAGCCTTCCTTAACTCCTGAGAAAAGAAGTGATCAAGAAAAGCACCTAAAAAGTCATCCCACACTAACGAATTAGCATTATCACCTCTCATAGATTCACACTCTGCATACCACTGGTAAGCCACATCTTTCAACTGATAGGATGCAAACTCTACACCCTCTGAAGCAGTAGCATACATCAACCTGAAAATCTACTCCATCTTATCAATAATACCTTGATGATCCTTCTCAATATTAAAGCCTGTAAAGGTTGGGGGGATCCAACCTCATAAACTAGCTAACCCGAGTAACCTCAAATAAATTAGCAGTAGGACCAACATGATCAAATTGGTGAGACTGGGATGCCACCAGTTGGGCAAGCATATGAATAGATTAATGGAACTCCGCATTAGATATATCTCCTTGAGGCATCTGGGCATGAGTATCACTAGCCAAAAAATCCCCAAAAGGATTAGTAGGGATCGATGGAATCCCACGTAGAATGATATAGTAAGGAGCAGAGACCCTAGACTGGGTCTGCACTCCATAAACAGGGTGAGTCCCCTCCACATCTTCCCAAGGTAGGACAGAGGTCCCAACAGAGTTTCTACGACCGTTAGATCTTCAAGGGGGAAAGAAATGAAATGTAGGAAATCCAGGAGTTACAGAAGTCCCAAGAAAACTAAACTTTATAGCCTGAATAGAACATAAGAAAAGAAAACATTCCTAAATGTCTTGTAGCCTCCCCCTTACAAGTGTAACGTGCTACATACCCATGAAAGGGACTCTACTCAACACGGCTTTATGGACACCCCAAAGACCCTGAACTATGCTCTAATATCAAGTTTCTTATGATCCAAACTAGGGCCTAATCATTACGGGTATCTAAAACCCACTGTAAGCCAGAGGCCACCCCCTTAGCATAACATACAAAACACAATAAAAGAATACAGCAAAATACAACCAAATATGATGATAAGAAAAATAGATAAACCAAATGATAACTAAGAGTCGAAAAATATAAACAACCCACACTTGTCCACAAAAGCCTATAAAACCAGAATACCAAAGTAGGTCGGGACATGCCCCCGACCATGACAATAGAAAACTCATAATTCCCAAAATTTGAAAAGGAACCTAATGAAATGGCAGGGATTTCTAAAAGGTGGAGGCTCACCACTTCCCAACAAATCAACCAACGAACCACGCTACCTAACACTGTACAGAAGTAACAGAAAACCCTCGGACCCTACATCATGAAACGATATAAAATTCAGGTATAGTCGGTAGGGTAAGCACTGCATGTAACTGGAGAAAAGTAATAATATATTATCATTGCCAAAACCAGTCAAAACCACATGCACAACAATTATATATATAGGATGTTAAGATAGGGACAGTGGTTATAAACATGAAATTTTAAACCATTAGCCTGAACTGTGTAGTCTACTCTATCCTAAAGACACCCATAGGCTATATGGGTTCATCTTCCCTACTGAAAGGGCCTCGATGCGTGTTATCCACATGAACGGAGGAAATTGAGGAAAGGATAAAGATACCAAGGTTATAGACATTCAAAATATAATGTGTGCACCAAGCACACGATCATATACACCTCCACACCAGCGAATGTGGTTTCTAGTGTTAGTCTCCCCCGAGACTACACCTTCACAGTGAGCTACACAATTTTCTTTAAGCCTAAATTATAACAGTTTTTACATAAACCCAACCATTAACCCAGGAGTCATTCATTAAGGAATTTACCAACCTGGTATCATCGTACCAATATACTTGCAAGCTTATATAATTATGCCAAACTAATTCAGTTAACCATTAAACTCCCAGGTTCTATTTAAAATCCAAATCATTGCGCCAAGGTTATTTCAAAACCATTTTCACCATCCAGTTATTAACTAATGCAATGAAATGTTCAAAGTATGTTAATTTATGCAAATTCCATATTCAAAACCAAAGTTATGAAGGTGGTTTGAGGTTAATTCCATTACCAATCCAAAAATCCATCAATTTGGGGAAACCTATGTTCCCTATTCTAATTCCCATAATAATGCACCCTTTCATCCCCAAAAACCATTAATGAAAGAATGAATAACATATTTAAATTATGGGGAAACAATTCAAGTAGAAACCAATCAAAATCCCTCAACCTAAATTTCAAACCTAACAATTAAATCGTGTGGATGTTGAATCATTTTATGACATAATGTAAAATACAAGTTTAGGAATGAGAGACATGCCAAAAATACCAAATAATTTAAAAGAAATCGGAAGTTTGGAACATAAATATTGAATCCCTTGTGAAACCCTAGTATCTCTTGCCTTGGGAGTTAAAGATGAAGAGAGTAATATTTTGATTTTAATAACTGGTGTTACAGGAATTATTAGAGTATTTTTAAGTCCTGAGAAAAGTGTAAAGGTAAGAAAAGACCAAAAAGACCCTAATTAAAACGTGCAGGAAAATCAGGGTACAGTCGCTATGCCTTGGGTAACAACTCATGATGTCTGACCACGAGTCGTGGCCTGGAGTCACTACCTGAGGATAAAAAATCTGTTCTCTCACTATTATGACAAGATTTTGATTTTGATAACTGATGTTAAAGGAGTCATTAGAGTGTTTTTAAGTCGTGAGAAAAGTGTAAAGGGAGGAAAAGACCAAAAAGACCCTAAGTAAAACGTGCAGAAAAATTAAGGTACAGTCGCCACACCTTGGGTAACAACTCATGAGTACTGACCATGAGTCTTGGCCTGGAGTCTCTGCATGAGGATCAAAAATTTGTTCCCTCACTATTATGACAACGAGTTACTTTTCACGACTCGTTGTCTGACATCACAAGTCGTGACATAGGCTCGTGGTTAGGGAATGAACACCTGGGTAACTTTCTACTGTGACAACGAGTTTCTCCTAACAAATCATTGTGTATCACAATGCGTCGTAACCTAGACTCTTTAACTCACTACTGAGACAACGAGTCCTCATCACGACTCGTTATGTCCCCTAACAAGTCATTCCCTGATTGTTATCACTGACAATTTTGACATTATTTCAGAAACTTGGCTAATTCAATTACTCAACTCTTGGAGTGTCTAAATATAAAAAACTTGGGGTGCCACAGTTCATGCTAACCCAGTCCTTTAAGGTTACATCCACCCTTGCTCCTCAAGCTAGTTGAAAATGACAATTGATTCTGCCAAATTGGATTTTGAATGTTGGAAATGAATAGTGTTGGACCAAAATATCATGAATGTTTCCTTTTAAGTCTATATATCATTAGTTTTTTAATCAATTTTAATTATAGAAATTTCTAGAAAAAGATAATTTTTGAGATAATATTTTTCTTACAAGTTTATGGTCAAATAGATATTTGAAAATAAATTTTCAAAATTTTCTTTCAAAATATATGGTCAAATTTTATAGTCAAACACTAGCTCAATGAATTTCTTAATACAAATATAGATTTTGAGCAAAAGCTACTAGGTTCACGTTAATTCAGTACTTTGCTAGGTTCGCCACTGCTCTTCAAAGTTCCAAAATTTAAGAGCTATATATAAGCATACTTTAAGAACACTACTAAACTTTTTCATAGAACAAAAATTCAAGAAAGCAAAGATGGAAGTAGAACAAAATAGAGTGCCAGTACTAGTGCCATGCCTATTCCATGGGCATTTAACACCAATGCAGCAACTTGGAAGTATCCTTCATTCACAAGGCTTTTCTATCAAATTTATACATACTGAATACACTACTCCTAATTATTCCAATCATCTTGACTTCATCTTCCATTCTATAGATGACGGATTACAGAAAATTCACCTGTAATCCCCGGATTTGAGGAATACGTATAATTTAAACGAGAACTACAAGGCGTGCTTCAAAAACTATCTATAGGTAAAACCTATATGTAAAATATTATTTTATTTCAAAAAAAATTATTTGGTTATGTATTTGAAAAATCATTACAAAGGTGTATTTAAGAAACCACATAAATTCTCATTGGAGAAGCCAAATTAGTTTTACTTAGAGAACAAGTGATTTTACTTGGAGAACAAGTGATGGCAACAATTGCCTTAATCAAGTAATTTTACACTTGTCATTTGTATACTAAAAGTGACATTTGTGTTTGCGATTAAAGGACAAGTGTAAGACGCTGACATTTTTCATGTGCTAAAACATCTCTTTTATTATTATAAATAGCCACCATTCTCCAACAAAAGTATACAACCAATTGTCTTTCCTTCTCCCCTCCTCAATGTTTTCCTCTTCTTTTTCACCCTTTTTTATGAAATTTATTTAAATAATAATTTTATCATATTTTATTATATTTCCTAACTTAACGAGTTAGTATTTGTATTAATAATTTTATTGATTCATGGATCTTCTATTAAATTTGGGAAGACTTGTTTAATTCTGAAAAAAATATTTCAGACTACTAAAATAGCTTTTTAAGATTGTGTCCAGCACGACTCAATTATAATTTATATATTACTTAAAATATTATTATAGATTCAAACACATCAACAACCTCCTAAACTTGGCACAAACTTTCATTTTAACACCTCAATCAAGTCTTGTTCATTTTGGACAGCTCATGTAAGGCCTTGTTATGTCATTTGATACTCTTTTGATAATCAATCAAATTATAAGATGTGTGCAGCATACTCACCGATGACTAGTCAATGTAGTGATTAAATGAAGACATGTGGCATATATACAAGAAATAAATAGTAAAAAATGCATTGTGAGAAAATTTAATTTTAAAACTATTTAGTTGATTATTTTTTTTTTTTCAAAAAAAGAGTAGCTCGCCGCCAACCACTCCTCCTATCAACTCTACCTCCTCTGGCCACAATGAGAACATTCATTTAATTTATGCCTAAAATAATTGTTAAACAGTGAATTTTGAGTTTAAAAAAAAGGGCCCGCCGGGGCTCCAGCAATTTTCTCCAATCAAATTCAATGCCAAAATGGTCACTTGAAGAAGGCAAACTCATCTACACAAGAAACCGCAATTGATTCCAGCCACAACGTGTTGAATTTGAGTTTGAAGGTGATGCCATCATTGGCAATTTAAGGCAACGGCGGCACAACCACCGGCCACGGTGAAAACACAAATTGCCTGGAGGGTTTTGGGTGCAATTAATCCAGCAACACAACCTCACAAAAAAAAAAACATCAAATACTCAGTCAGCTGCAAAGAATTTTTGTTTTAGTTTTTTCTTAACAGGAAGCTTTAGATTAGCTTCAACGGATTCTTTAAATCTTCATTTTAATTTCTTCAATCTAAAGTGATGGAACAATGTTTGAATCAAGAATTTCAATATTATACATTGAAAATGGTTTATTAAGTCTTCAAGTATTTATTTCAAGTTGTGAATTTGGTAGATAAAAATTAAGGGAGAGAGAATGAAGAAAATTAAGAAAAAAAATTCGAAAATATAGCTAGTCACGTGCTTAAGATATGTGCATCACAATAAATGTGCAAGGGCAACATCATACCTAGTATATTCGTACAAAGTAGGGTCTGGGAGGATAAAATATACGCAATTTATATCACTACCTCAGAGGTGAGTAGAGAGGTTATTTTCGAAAGAATCTCGATCCAAAACAAAAATATTCTAGAGAAGGATTTAATATGAAAGCAAGAAATAATAGGAAGAAATAAACAATAAAGAACAACACAACATAAGTCTACCACAAAAAGTAAGCCTACCAACAAATGTGTCAAGTCAACAAAAGATGCCAAAATAAAAATTTGTATCAAGTTTAGGGGTTTTCGATGTGTTTGACCCATGCTTATTGATCTGGCATTTGAGTATATTAGTAACCTGGTCAATCTTTGATATTAAGATCATATATTTGTATGACTTGTTATGAGTAATAAATCTAGGTTACTCTTGTCCCACAAAAGATGTCTTCACCATTTTTAGCTATGTCATCTTTGATGATGTTCCAACGGGATTGATAAAATAGCCCTATGAAACCATCTGGTCCACAGGCACTTCCGTATTTAATCCAAACACAACTCTCTTTACCTCTTCTTCCGTTGGTAACTCCTCCATAATCCGTTTCGGCTCTTATATTACTAGCTTTGTATATGTTGTATTAAGCTTTCAAGTATGGTTTTAAGATATAAACTTCTCCCTATTTTGCCAGCCCACCCGAAAAAAGACGAGGGCCACTGCCTTTCTTGAATTTGCTGCCTAAGTTATATATATAGCTAATTGTGTGAAGGTTGAAACTTGAAAGTTCAAACAATGCATGCCTGTGTGGGATGCTCATTTGAATTTTGTCCATCAATGTGTGAAAGAGTGAAAGGATATAAATATAAGGGTTTGCTTGAAAGCTGTTAGGCCAATGATGCTGTTATAGTTTTACCTAACGGAAAAGGGTTTAAAATGCTTTTTTACTATGTGAAATGGTGTGTACGGTACATTCTTATGGTGGATCCCTTTCCCAACATCGCACATAGCGGCAACTTTAGTGCATCGAGACTATGTGAAATGGTGCAAAAATATCTTCCGTCTATCTATTAGGCCTAAAATGTCCTTCCCATCTATTTATTGGGCCTAAAATACCCTTTCATCTACCTATTGGAATTGTTTTGCCCTTTTATTTAATAGACGTCAATTTATTAATGATGTGTCTTTTTTTAATTGGCCAACTAATAATTAATTAAAATAATTAATCCCCTCTTAAATCCCAACCCACCCAAACCTAATAACCCGATCCGCTGATAACCCTCCCCACCCAAATCGAATAACCTTAAAAATAAAACTCCAAGTCAATAATCTCTTTTCTCCATTTTCTCTCTTCTTCTGCGCCTTTCTCAATGAAAGCATAGACCGACTCCAAGTCAAAATGCAAGTTGGTTAATTGTATTTCAATTTTGAATCAAGTATTCATTTTCCTTCTTGGTCTAAGTCATACAGGAAACATGGAAGATCAGATCGCTCTTCTAAACGTTTACAATTCCTGAAAGAAGACGAACTTTAAAATCCAAGTTCGAAGCATGAATAGAACAAGATCGTAGCTAATTCCAACGGAAAAGTCTTTTCCAACAAAGAGCAAGACCATAGCTAATTAATTCTAAATGACACATTAACTTGCACAAAAATTGTTTAAACTTCAATCAAGGTTATCACTAAAAATATAGGATTTAGGAATACTAATCAATCAAGGATAGAAAAAAAAAATAGTCAATGGCATATGAGATGATATTGATTATTAGCATAGATATTAAGTACATAAATATCTTTCTTTCAAGTTTCTAATACTAGTAATTTAGCAATTCACATTTTTTAACTTGGTATTTTATTAGTCACTGCCTCCCCTATCCTTTTGAAATGGTATTTATAAGCTCTACGTTGAGTCCGGTATTTTAAAAGATAAAGTATGATTCGAAGAACAAAGAACAATTAGGTACAATTTCAACAGAAAGTCACTCCATTACAAGTCTGTACTTTTCAATTTGAATGGATATTATATCCAAGAAATTGTAGCTCAACACACGATATATTAATTATTTTAATTAATTAGTAGTTGGCCAGTTAAAAAAATACACGTTATTAATGAATTGAAATTTATTAAATAAAAGAGCAAAACAGTCCCAAGAGGTAGATGGGACAGACATTTTAGACCCAATAAATAGACAGAAAAGACATTTAGGCCCAATAAATAGACGAAGGGCATGCACCATTTCACATAGTTGAAGGGCATTTTAGGCCCTTTTTACTTCACCTACATGAAAAATCAAAGACCAGGCATAAAATACCTCGTGCGTGAACTACCTAATCAAGTTTTCATTTTCTATGACTAGAGTTGTCAAAATGGGCTGGCCCAACCCAACCCAGCCCAAGCCTCACAGGCCAAAGAATTTGATGGGCTATGACGGACTGACCCTTCATTTTTAAGGGCCTTAAAATGTATAGCCCAAGCCAGCCCTAATAGGGTTGTAGGTTGGAACGGGCTAGCCCTTTATTTTTCTAAAAATTACCTATATACACAAGTTAAAGTTACATAATTACATTAAATTTCAAATTGGTAAAGTATTTACACAAATCCCAAAATAATTACAAAAATTCCCTTATTTAGTAATTTCTCTCTCCTTAATATTAGGGCTATATATCGGTTGATTCGGTTCGGTTTTGAAAATTATCGGTTTTACTTATTCATTATCGGTTTGTATATATGCTAAACCGTTAAAGAACCGTTAAGATATCAGTTTATCAGTTATCGGTTTATCGATTTTTCATTGTTATCGGTTCGGTTATTGGATTAACCATTAACATTAAATCAGTGCACAAAACATACTGCAAATTCCAAAAACCAGTGCAAATTCATGAAAACAGAAAATTAGTGCAAATCACTACAAATAGAAAATCAGTGTACAAACCAAAAACTGCAAATCAGTGTACATACATACTGCAAATTCCAAAAATTAGTGCAAATCCATGAAAACATAAAAATAATTGAAAATCACTGCAAATAGAAAAAGTGTACAAAACAAAAACTGCAAATCAGTGTACATACATACTGCAAATTCCAAAAATCAGTGCAAATCCATGAAAACATAAAAATAATTGAAAATCACTGCAAATAGAAAATCAACTAAAGTACATATAACAAAAATCCATCTATTTTTCACTTCAACTGACAATCATATCTAGTTCAACAATAATCCTAATATCCATAAAACAAAATTTCTTTGGAATATTTAACTTCATCAGAATCTTGATGGTTTTAAGGAGTATTCTATAGTCATATGCAGGAATTAAAGATAAAGCAGATTAGCAGAAAACATCTAAGAATGAAATCGAGCAAAAACAAAAATTCTTACCTGTTGAGTGTTGACCACTTGACTGTTGAGAGAGACTGAGAGAGGCTGAGGCGGTCTTTGACCCGATGAGCGTGAGTGAGGCAGACTACAGACAGATCGCAATTCGCAGATGTGAAAATTGAAACAATTCACAGCATGAGTGTCTGACTGAGGTAGATCGGAGTAAGAGTTCGCAAAAAAGACTTCTAACAGTCTTACCTAAGTAGTTATATAGCAGCTTGTTATATGCACTATGCAGATGGGACTCAGTGAATATCCTAGAGCAATCCAGCCCTTGAATGACGTTTTAGTAACAGTAAACGTTCCACGAGTATAATACATTGACGGTTGAGCCACCTTTTGCTTCAAAGAAGAAAACCAAGAAAGTTGAGGAGAAGATGGTATTGATGGGAAGGCGAAACTTCTAAGAAGATGAAATATTGAAATGAAATAGAAGTATGAAACCCTAACTACTCCCGCCTCTCTAGGTCTCTAAGTAGTAACTAGTAAGTAGTAAGTAGGTTTAGGGCCGTTTGGGAAATAGGAATTGGGCCTTTAGAGTTGTTTTGGGCCATTTTTGGTGAATTGGCCATGGGCACCTATAATGGATATACTGTCACTGTGCATTCCTTATCGGACTATCGGGTGGCTCGATAAGAAAATAAGCAAACTCAAGTCCCAAACCGATAACCTGTTAGTTGGAAATGTTAAACCGATAACCGACCTGATAGTGAAAAAACCCGAACCGTTAACCCGATAAAGTAATTATTGGTTCGGGTTAACGGTTTGAACCAAAACTTGCACAACCCTACTTAATATTATACATCCAAAAAATGTTGCCTTTTCCTCCCTCTTTTTCTCTCCTATTACAAATCAGTTTATCCTCCATTATTCAATCCCTTTTTTCATGCCTAAAATCAAGCAATCATACTTAGAGTTTACCATTGTAAGTTTTCAAACATTAATTGAACTTATTGATTTCATTCATTAATTTTATTTTACTTTTTTTAACTTCACCAAATCAAAAAGTCATGGATTTATTTGAGAAAACAAAGGTAAAAACATGGCGACGAACTATCAGAAGCTTCGAAAAATCTCAATTGGGTCATCATCATCAACAACAGAGCACAACGGGGGAAACATGCCACGAAAAATAAATCTTGTGAACAGAGCACAACGGTGTTTATTCAAACGATTGAATCAACGAAATCACTTACTCAATCTTCTGTAAGAATCTAAATCCTAATTATTTGATTATTTGATATTTTTTTATATTATTCTATTTCTAAAAAGCAATGGTCTTGCTCTGTTTTATATTTTTTTAATACTCTTTCAAAGATACGATTTTGTAATATCAAATTCTTCCAATATTCTTGGATCTAACTTTATGTTTCAAAGATTCTATTTTATATGTTTCAGTATTTTGTCTAACTATATGTTTGTTTTTTGTTGAAACAGGCTAGCTTTGTGGTTGTAAAGATAACTGCAATTTGTACACCGAGGCTACTCAAAAGAATAAGTAATTTGCTACGATGGGAAAATATTACTCGTCATTGCGTCCAAAGATGTAGATTTTATACATTATACATTACTTTATTTAACACACTTATGTATAATGTAAGTTTTTGTATATATAGAAAAGGCTGTTTTTATATTTAGTCGAATTATACAATTGTAATCTATGAATTTTGTATAAGGTTACATTATACATTCTGACAAGTTTATAGATAAATAATGTATAATGTTAATATTTTATATGTATGGTGTAACATTAAACATGCTTGAAGTTTTTATTTGAAAGTATAAGATATAATATATTAGGCATTATACATTAGTTATTTTGGAAGACTAATGTATAATATAAGTCTAATGATATATATTTTCAATATGTTATACATTAGAAGTTCTTATTACATTAGTTGTGTTTTATGTTGTATTTTACAGTTAAAAAGTCTTATTTTTATATAATTTTTCATTATACCTTCTGTCAAGCTTATAGGTCATACATGTTTAAAGTGAAAAATTTAGATGTGTAATATGACATTATACATTACTGCAGTTTATTTTTAAAATGTACAAGTTGCCCTTATACTTATTCTAATGTATAATATAAGCCTGAAGATATATATTTTAATATGTGATACATTAAAAGCCCTTATAAGATGCATTTTATGCTTTATGTGGTATTATACTGTTAGAATGTCTTATTTTTGTATAAATTTTCATTATACCTTCTGTCAAGATATATAGGTCATACATATTTAAGGTGAAAAATTTAGATGTGTAGTATGACATTATACATTACTCCAGTTTATTTTTTACATGTATAAGTTTTCCTCATAGATGTGAAATTGTTGTGTATTTTGCTTCATTTTTTTATGAATTTCGTCAACATTTAATTCCATCGCGATCGTAGCAATCAATTTCAAAAAGTTAATACTTTCTAAAATAATAATTGCATCACTTTTATAGAATTGATAAATGATTTTCAACTCCCAAATTTCGAAATGACGTAATAATATGGGGATGTTCATATTTTTTTCCGAGAATTGAAGAAAGACGAAGATGGATTTTATTTTATTTTTTCAAAAACATCATTAAAAATGAGGAAAACTAACAATGATGTTTAAGAGTTTTTTTGAATTTAAATTTCGGTTATTTTATTTAATCATACAAAACATAATTATAGGTAATTAGTAACTTTATTTAAGGGAATGAAAGATTTTATCTGATCACTCTTTGCATGAATGTAGGAGATTATGTTTTATCATCTTACCTTAAATATAGGATTAACTGTTTTATCATACATTCAAGCTACATATGATAGGCAGCCAAATGTATGAGTATATTTGCAAAATTTAGGAGAGAAAAATTAGAAGGGATTTTATGTAATTAGTTTCAATAGGTAGGGGATTTATGTTGTTTACACTTTATTTTACCAATTTTTTTATTAGATTTTCTTTTTCAATCTATATTTGAACTAATAGATATGGCAATCCATTCGCACTTCTAACATATTATTATATAAAGTATATAATTGTATGATGATTTATAATATTTTCAACACCAATACATTATCAAACACATTTGAATTCATTGATTACATTATCTTAATTAACATCAACATTCATCAAAATTCATATGCAAATTTAATAACTTGAACAATATCAACAAGTTAAATATCAAAAATTAATAATATTTAAAATTGACTTAAAAATATTATTGCTTTGAGTTTAGGTAATGTTGTGCAATTGATTTCGAGTAGCTGCAATAAGTATTTGAACATTTCATGGTGAATGCAATTTTTATATTTATGATTAGAAATTTTATATTTGCCATTTAATGCTAAATGAATAAAATATTATATAAGATACTAGGTAAAATTTATTGAGTAATTACTATTTATATTTTTAATTTTTTTTACTTACAATTTTCTTTAATTTTAAGTTTAAATTGAATAACAATAACAAATGAAACATCTATACTTGATAATTGAGGTTTTTAACACTTAATAAGTTAAATATTCTATAGGATATTAAACTTATTCAATAACTACTATTCTTAGTTATTACTTTTTCTTTTACAGTAATCATATATTTTTAATTTAAATTAAATAGTATTTGACCCATGAGCCGGCCCAATTCAACCTCAGTCAAGCCTCAAGGGCCAACGGGCTAACTTGGGCTGAGTTTATAAGCCCTAGTTTTAATTGGGCTCAAAAATCACAACCCAACCCTTATAGTGGGCTGGATTAGACCGGACTCAAGGACCAAGCCCATTTTTACGGCTCTGCCTATGAGATACAACAAACAAAACTATGATAATCGGATACATGCTCCATTACAGCACCAACAACCATTCAATCCTCTTAACTTTCACTGTACTCCATATTACTAGCTCATATTTGTATTTCATTTTGGATGGGAAAGAGAAGTATATCTTTGCAGTGTTCGTTAAAGATCTACTAGTAAGCTTTTTATCACAGTATGATACCTTTTTTGCTTTCTAGTTCACCTGTTCAACTATTTCATGGATATTCCTGTTCCATAAGGATTTCACAGCCTAAACAAACTTTGCATCCCATTAAAGATGTAAACACTAGTCTCAAAAGTAAGCGAGCAGTTATATGCTTCATATTTCAGCATTCAGTCAAGCTCATTTTATAAAATCACACCAGAAGAAAAATAACTCCATGAGGGGAAACCAGATATACCCTTCTTCCATTTGAAGCAAAAACATTCATAGTTCACCTGATCAAGTCGAACTAAGAACCAACTGCTAATTGCAGCTCATAATGTCTGCAGGGATACACATGATAACTTAACTAAGGATTACATTTGCATCCAAAATGAAATGAAAATTTCACAATGCAGACAAGAATTCATTGCCAAAATTTTTGACTGAACACTCTAGCTATAGGATTGAGGAAAAGTTACATTTTGCCTCTATGGATCTTTCTACATCCTTAAATAGTTCTGTAACTCTAATGGTTGCCGCAAAACACATACTAAGCTGAACAGTATGATTCCATCATCCAGCTCTGAAGTAGGCTTCCAAAAATACATGGTTTCAGACAGCAGTTATTTTCCCATTCTGAATATGCTCTCTGATGCATCATTCAGAAAACTTTGTGAGCCTTCCTGTAGTATCTGTTTATGAATGAAGACTGCAAAGAAACGCAATAGGTGAGAACCATGAATTTTATTGCCAACACATACTTAATAGCATATATTAAGTATTTAACATATCAATTAAACATGAGATGTCATTGTAATATTGTTACACTCGAACATAAACTTAAATTCTTCAACATCAACAGTTTAATCATAAAAGTACATCAAATAGCTAGTACCTTTTTTTTCTTTTGGGGGGTGTATGCGCTCTGTGTGTCAGTCTCAGTCTGTGTGTGTGGGTGGGGGGGTCCTATATAAGATAATTAAGACTACAAACACAATACTTACCTTGACCTGAGATACATCAGGAGCATCAGGTGAGGTCACGGGATAAAATTTGTAAAATTTCATACTCTGAAATGCAGCTTTCGCTTCTTCACTCATATCCTGTATAGCCTTTTTCCTGGCTTCTCTAGCCTATACCATAGTAAATTTAGAGTCATGATCATAAGCAAATCAAGTATAACATGAAAAAAGATACTAGGGCTGCAAACCATCAGCATTGCCACGGAAAAGGAAAATAGGATTCCAACAAATTTCTCAAAATATACCTCTCGGTTGCTCCTCTTTCCTTCTTTAACTTTCTCCTTCACAAATTCCTAGAATTATAAAGATGATACACACAAATTTTATAATTTTTTAGTAAGGTATATATTTTATTGATGAATAATGAGACTTGTTATTTGATATCACAAAGTAACATTACCACAAATTCATCTTTTTTATCTGCGGCCAACTCCTCTGCCTCAATAAATTTGTCTGCCATTTCCTACAAATTTCATCACTCAAGTTAATAGATGGTAGAATGGTTTGAAAATACAGAGGCATATACAGATTAGTGCGACTTCAAACTGGCAAAACTTGCATGACTTGAACCAATAAAGGAAATGCTGATCTACCTCTTTACTTCATACTGGAAAGTTTACAGTTTTAGTAAAATGAAAATTCTTATCTCACTAAGTCAATTCAACTTAAAACTAATTTGTAGAAAGCTTTGCCTCTCTCCTCCTTAAATGGAACTCACACCAACTTCTTATACAACAATTTTACACTTGATTGCAGCATACTTTAAACTAATTGTTCTGCTTGTTCACACGTCAAAGTTTATAATCTTAAACACTCCTAAACTTGACACAATTGCGCTGCAATCTCCAAACGCCTTTGGTAAGAAAATGGCAGCCTATAGGATGACTATTCAAGATAAACCTCTCACTCAAGCTGCTAAAAGAATAAAAAATGCTATCCTTTCTTAAATTTGTCTTATAACAAGAAAATTATCACAAATAGCAACCATATGGGAGAAAAAACAACACTTGGTCAGTTCGGCTGAGTGAGGTCTAGGAAAGGGAAACAATATTCTAATGTGGCTTCCTATGACAATTTTCTTCTTTTCATTTTTATTCTAGATTACAACAAAAAGAGACATATTTGGTTTCTCCTAAAAATGGGTATTAAACAAAGGACATAGTGGGTTAGGTAAAACTTATTTGACAAGAAAGATCTATCAAAGCAAAAAGTCCAAAGCCAAAGGATTTTTTTTAATGTGTATGCTTTAAAAGTCTAAACTTGGAATATATTATTTATTTGTAGTTTATACTTTATTAATGGGATAGGAATTCGTAGTGGGACGTTCTTTTCATAGTGCTGAAAAAAAATTCTTTGTGATAGTTCAACAAAAAAGGAATTTATTTCAAGAAATTGCTGGATGGTGCTTTCTGTGCCTTAGTCAACCAGAAAACAGACAGCAACGTCAGAAACCAATAGAGATGACATATTTAAAGGGATAGCAGCAAATGTGCAAGTCTCACGTTAAAATTTGTGTCTATCATTGGATCTTATCAGCTACTTAATATGTTTAAACCTCAAAACCCAATCAAATTCACAAATATGGAATCTCAGCAAAAATCTATGATGTTCTTCCAGTTTACTAAATTAGAATAAAGGGAATGCAGTGATGCAACAAGCATACAAATATGGAATAGTTTCCTCTTATGAACAAGTCAGCAAGAATTTGGGATATTAGGAGAGAAAAATAGAGAAGTCTTACCAATCAAAAAAAGAAAATAATTATGCAAAAAATTAGAGAAGTTATCAGAAGCTGGTGGTCAAATGTCTTTAGCAGCTTCAACATATGAGGACCCACATAGGAAATAGTTTACAGGACATCCCAACAGCCTTTTCATTTTCATTTGGAAAGACGGTGGACCCAAAAAGTAGAGGGGGTGGCAGGGAAGAAAAAGAGAAGAGTTAAGTATACCTCTGGCTCATCAAATTCCCAATCAAACTCGCAAAACACCTGAGACCAAAAGAACTCAACTGAAAATTGTCAAGACCATGCATATATCCCTGTATTTCTTTTCATATAACCACTTACAGATCTAGCATACAAAATTGCTCATGTTATACCCATCTAATATCTATTTCAAGCCAAAAAATAATCCTCAAGCAATCCCTTTTAATGTATTGGAGTAGCCACTGTATTATTCTGCTAGTATCTGAAAGCTTACAGGCGGTTCTGTTGGAAACAAGATCTGCACAATGGTGCTCTGTTCAAACTCATCTTCTGCAAACGGCTGATAAAAATCTGCCAAGAAAATAAATGTCATGGAGACTTCTAACAGAAATGAAAGCACCAAACATAACTATAACAATTAAAAGATGTACACCACAGTCAAAGATGACCGACTATCCTCTCAGTTTATAAGTGCAACAACAAATGAAACAGCAGAGCGAAATATATGAAACTGAAACATCAAGCTTAATTTAACTAATTTACAAAAATATCAGATATCATATTCTTAAACATAGTTAAGACCCATATAGAAGACTAACATGATTAATATACAATTAAATAATTTTTGACAAATATAAGAAATATATTTTTAATAATTTACGATAATTATGTTATATAACAGATCAAATATATATATAAAACTGAAAAAATTATCAGGGAATCAGAAAGGAAATTTAATAACTACATATTTTAGTTTCATATCTGTAAGGAAAGAGAGAACAAAATTACATTCAGTGCTAGCATACAGACAATATAACTTTAAATTTTTAAATTTTCTGACTTTCAGATACAGTGACTTCTCCAAACAGCTAGAGATCTATCTTAGTCCATTCCAGAAGGGAGACCAGACAAGTATAACCACATCAGTATTCCAAACTTTTGTTCTCCAGTTAGAAATGTTAGTTCCAACTTCCAAGCCATGCCAATTTTACCAGAATAATGCATTACCTAATGCACCTTATACAAAGAAACATGCTCCAAATCTGATGTGCCATGTCAGAACGAAGGAAAAGATGAGATAATTGACCGATTTGCAGTTTGCTAACCTAACCCCTCTTCCCCACTGTTGATTTATATTTTAAAGTTCAATTAGCCTCCAGTGCAACTGTCAACAGCAAGGCTTTCAAGCTCAGAGATCCGCATATTCTCTGAGCAAGTTTATAAGGAAACTAATCATCTAACTTGTTGCTTCTATAAATGAGAATTGAAGAGTAAGGCTTGGCAGAAACCATCTTTACATGTTAATATCTCAAGTAGTTATGAACTAGAAGACCTTTAACCTGCTTCAGAACAACCATGTAAGAGAAGGGAAGTAAGTTAACAGAGGAAAAAATCTGAAAGAAAGATATACCCCTTCAGTTATCATGATACTAAAACAGAATCAACTAACTTAAGAAACTAAAGCAGCATAAAGGGAAAACTTAGCCTAAGTTTATGATGGACACAAGGGAACATATAAAGGGTTAAATCTCCATAGTTATTGGAGTTATCTTACTTACAAGGTAAGCAATATTCAAACTTCTTAACTCGCTCCAACTTCAAGTGTTTTAAACCAGCCCTGAAATAAGTACATTAAAAGATATTAATCACAGAAGGTTTTTCATCTTCTCGGTTACTTTTACGCCTCTTTAATACACATACATCAAGTTATGACATTGGATTTTTCTCCTCAGATACCACAAAGAGAAAATTGAGACCAAATTTTCTCTATGTGCCTAACAAATCAAAAAAAAAAAGCAAACTATCAAAACAGAATGCAGGAGGTAAGGAAGCAGACCTTCTCTGAGTACACCTCAGAATAAAAATTTGGGATTTGAGTCTTTCAACCTGAGCCTCCCTGTTGGAACAATCAGAACAAAGATATACACCACTTACATAAGACATACAAGAGACAAAACAAGGGGTTAAAAAGACAAACTTAGGGACAAGAATAATATAAGGTTATATAATCATAGTTAGTAGCCAAGATAGACACACATAAGACTTACAAGAGACAATGAGAAGGAAAAAGTCAAACCAGGGGGGAAGGGCGCAGCAACAATACCGTTTTTCCAAAGGGATGTATGGAACCCAGTCCATTTTCATCTGTTTCATTGGCAGTATCTCTTCAGCTTCCCTTTGTACAGAGTTTATACCAATTTTATCAGAAGGTGGAAAAGGAGATACGACCTGTTTACAAAAGAGGAACAGCATTAACAAAGAAAGGGGAGACTATATAATGTATTTTTAATGAACAAATGCTTTTACTTGGCCAGTATGTGAGGTAAAAGAATGTCAAGTTCTGAAATTATTTTACTTTTCCAAAAAGCATAAAAACTAAAACCAAAATAAGGGCACATTGATACACTAGAAACCACGATAAGCTTGCTGAAGTCATTGTTCTCCACTCCCTCTTTTGTCCACCTTAGCCCCCCTCCCCCCAAACAACCATCCCCTCTCTATCTATCTATCTATCTGTTTTTTTTTTGTGGGTGGGTTTGAGGGGGCAAGGAACTCAATTTTGTAACTCTTCCATCAGTGTTATCAAGAGCAAAAAGCGCAAAAAAGCTCTAAGGTCCGTTGAGGCTTAAAACGCAAAGCACAAATAGAAGCATAGGCTTCAACGGAAAAAGGCGCAGAAAAATACAAATATTTATGTTTAGTTCAAACTACTTATTATAAGCATGAATGAAGAACAAAGAGATTGAAAAACAATTACGATAAAGTGAAATATCAATTGTTTAATGTCGGCTCTTCAAAAGAGACTCATTGGCAAGAAAAAGTATGCCTTAGAAACTTGATGACGACAATGAAGCGCACATAAAGTGAGGCGAAGCGCTCAACATATTTTGAGCCTCACTTCAGGGCTTAAGCGCGCCTTTGATAACACTGTCTTCCATATGGCTCAATCTGAGAAATTTCCTTACACGGGTGTAGAACACTGTTCACATTTGCAAACCTCTCAAGGACACTAATAGCAATGGAATGGACTCAAAGTAAGCTCTTTCTGATCTCCATTTCAACATTCAGAGGGTGGATCAGATTAAAGCTCTGCCAACAAACTAAAGGTCAAAATGGGTCAAAATGAAAAAATGTAGCCATTTCTATTTTTATGAGCAGTGAAGAGTACATAAATAGAAGTGAAAGAAATAAGATTAACAGTTGTAAATACTTCTATATAATGATTGGATCTTCAAGACTTACAGCAACCACAACAGGTATACACGTGACTTTTGACTGTCCCTGGTAAAAAACCAATTGTGCTGCAAAAACAAGAGACAGATCTACATGAAGCAAATCATTCGAAGGATATAATAGGATGTTGGAAGGATATAATAGAATATTGGTCATACGAAAAACAGATTAAGTTGAAAAATTACGATCACCTATCAAAGAAAAAAAAAATTGTTTTGGGGTACACAAAACAGAACTAATTATGAACTCTATCAAATATCTAAACACAAAATTGACAGGGAAAAGAAGGAAACCAGATCAAATGAAGGGGTCAATGACATACAAGAAATTGTTCAGCAAGATTAAAATAAACAGCAAATTGAACAATTAAAAAGGTGAGAACACCATAATTCATAAGAAACCAACATCAAAGAGAAAGAAATGAATCAACTTAAGGGGTCAATGATCCCCAGGTGAAATTGCACAGCAAGATTAAAATAAAGAGAAATTTGAACATGAAAAATGATGAAACATGACTAATCACAAAACACTGACGAGAAAGAAGAGAATACATCAGCTGAAGGGGTCAAAAGCAATGCAGTTTAAAAGATCACAGCTACATTTCAAGCTACTTAGAGCATTTAACATGAATATGTCCGTACAATAAGACAACAAGCTCCAGCTACCACTTACGTTCGGTACAACCAAAAAGGTAGACTTTCTTTCCATGCAATTCTCCGCCTTCTTCAAATGCATCCTATCAGAAGTCAAACGAGACCTGTGAGTTATCTCATCTTTTTTTTTAACTGCTTTATTTACTTAAACAGAAGGCAGATAATGAACTGAAAATAATCAACTCACTTCGAGATTTGAGAAATTCCATTTGTATTGGTAAACCATGTCAATCTGATCCCACTGGCACCAAGAAAAAGAATTACATTCAAATTTCAGAAATTATATGCAAGAAAATAAAGAAAAAAAAAACATAAACCAACCAATGAATAAACAGATTTCCATTATATCAACAAATAAATAAACAGAAAGTGGTCAAATCCTAACCTCCGTGCCAACAGGAAAAACCTCCTGCCATAAATCTTCCTGCAAAACAAAAGTGTAAGGAGCAGAGCAAAAGGATTATTGTCTAAAAGAGCAAGTAGGAAACTGCAAATTTCTGCAATAAAAGTTCAAACACGTCGAACTACAACTACGATGATAAACACAATCTAGTGTACTGTGATGTTTCTGGGCTTGTCCTCCATGACTCGACTCCAAGTTATAGAAGCTTGGATAATTTCTTGACTTTTAATTATTTCATAGAACTGGAGAAAAACTAAATTGTTGATGTCATTTCTGTGCATTGAGGAAACTAAAAAATAGATGTGCCACCCAGTGGCTTGTATTAATTATAAAGAAGTCAAACATATAAAGTACAAATCACATCCCTTTGCCAACCCCAAGAACGAGTAACTTCAAATATATCAAGACGTAAAGCGCAAAAAAGCCCTAAGGTCCTCTGGGGCTTTAAGTGCAAACCGCAAATAAAGAGAGGACTTTAATGAAGAAAGGCACAAATGGAGGGAAAAAATGCAATATGTATGTGTAGTCCAAGACTAACAATTATAAGCATGAATGCCAAATATATGGACAAAAGAAATTGAAACAAAAAGTGATAAAGTTAAGTATCAATTGTTTTAAGTTGCCTCTTCAGAATTACGCTTATAAGCAAGGAATTGTATGTTGCCTTAGAGTTTTGATGACGACACTAAATCGCCCATGAAGCAAGACGAAACACCCAACTTGGTTTATGCCTCTCTTTAGGCTTAAGCGCGCCTTTGACAACACTATGAGATAGAACAATCAAAATCAACCCAAACATTGACTTCAACTCATTGTTAACAACTACATATCAAAATCCAAAGCAATGCTCATACGCTAGCTAACAACATCAGCCAGGAATCAGTAAAGACCCAAAACAAAGAAATAGCTCTAATAATTAAAACATATTCTTCAGAATATAATTAAAATATATACTTGAGCAAAAACCCCAAGTTGCATTGACAATCATCAAAATATCAAATCACACTATTCAAACTTAAACAAATTCACATAGCAGTTGGAAGAATGACATCTACCCTACATTATTAAAGGGAATAACAAGATTTCACAAAATAACCCAAAATTACTTAAGCCAAAACCCAAACTCGCAATAACTATCAGAACATGAAACCATAAACAGAGTAATTAACACTTCAACGAATCCTATTTTTAACCTGCATTAGCAAGAAAATAACCAATAGAGCAAATTAAATACAACAACAACAACAACAAACCCAGTGTATTCCCACCTAGTGGGGTCTGGGGGGGTAAGATGTACGCAGTCCATACCTATACCTCTACCTCTGATGAAGTAGAAAGGCTGTTTCCGATAGACCCCCGGCTCAAGGCACGAGATACCACACAAACACATAGTAAAGCACAGAAGCAGATTACATAACATAAATACGGCACCCATAAGTAATATAAAACAGAGGAAAGCAGAGGAAAGCACACAGATTCGTAATAAAACATGGAACACGGAACACGGAATCATAACAGGAATAACACCCCCACCAAGTAGTTCCCTACACTAGCGACCCAAACTGGCCCTAATCCTCTGCCGAAATTCGCGCCCTCCAGACCTTCCTATCTAGGGTCATGTCCTCGGTGAGCTGTAACTGTTCCATGTCCCGCCTAATCACCTCACCCCAGTACTTCTTCGGCCTACCCCTACCCCGCTTAAAACCATCCAACGCTAGCCTCTCACACCTACGGACCGGGGCATCCATGCCCCTCCTCTTCACGTGTCCGAACAATCTCAATCTTGCTTCCCGCATCTTGCACTCCATTGAAGTCACACCAACCTTCTCCCGGATAATCTCATTCCGAACTCTATCCCCTCTAGTCAGTCCACACATCCAGCGCAACATCCGCATTTCTGCCACCTTCATTTTTTGGATGTGGGAGTTCTTAACTGGCCAACACTCCGCTCCATACAACAAGGCCGGACGGACTACCACCCTGTAGAATTTGCCTTTAAGCTTGGGCGGCACCTTCTTATCACACAGCACCCCCGACGCGAGTTTCCACTTCATCCATCCCGCCCCAATACGGCGCGAGACATCCTCGTCAATCTCACCGTTACTCTGGATCACGGACCCAAGATACTTGAACTTATCCCTCTTACATACCTCCTGTACTTCCAGCTTCACTACTACCTCATTCTCCCGCCTCACGTCATTAAACTTGCATTCCACATACTCTGTCTTGCTTCTGCTCACCCTGAACCCTTTAGACTCAAGAGTTTGCCTCCACACCTCTAATTTGTCATTCACACCCCCTCGAGTCTCATCTATCAGAACTACATCGTCTGCAAAAAGCATACACCACGGCAACTCCCCTTGAATGCGCCGCGTCAACACATCCATCACCAACGCAAACAAAAAGGGACTAAGAGTAGATCCCTGATGCAATCCTGTCAGGACAATGAAATGCTCTGAGTCTCCTCCCGCCGTCCTCACCTGAGTTTTCGCCCCATCATACATATCCTTAATTACTCTGGTATATGCCAGCAGTACTCCACTCACCTCCAAGCATCTCCAAAGCACCTCCCTGGGGACTTTGTCGTATGCCTTCTCCAGGTCGATAAACACCATGTGCAGATCCTTCTTCCTCTCCCTATACTGCTCTACCAACCTCCGCACCAGGTGGATTGCCTTCGTCGTCGAGCGGCCGGGCATAAATCCGAACTGGTTTTCCGAAATAGACACTATCCGTCTCAGCCTCACCTCGACCACTCTCTCCCAGATCTTCATAGAGTGACTCAATAACTTAATCCCCCTATAGTTATTGCAACTCTGAATGTCCCCCTTATTCTTATAGAGAGGGACCATGGTACTCCACCTCCACGCCTCGGGCATCTTTGCCGTCCTGAAGATTTCATTAAACAATCCAGTCAACCACCTTACACCAGCCTCTCCAACGAACTTCCAAAACTCCACCGGTATCTCATCCGGCCCCGTCGCCTTACCCCTTCGCATCCTGCGGACAGCCTGTCTAACCTCTTCTACCTTAAAACGTCTACAATAGCTAAAATCCTGACACTTCTCTGAGTGCTCCAGTTCCCCTAACACAATAGCTCTATCCCCTTCGTCATTCAAGAGCCTATGAAAATATGACTGCCATCTCTTCTTAATGTGGCCGTCCTCCCCCTTAATGCACCTCACCTGATCGAGGTCACGACCCTTCCTCTCCCTAGCCTTAGCGAGTCTAAACAACTTTTTCTCCCCTCCTTTCTCCTGTAACCCTGCATACAAGCTCTCAAAAGCGGCCGTCTTAGCTGCCGTGACTGTTGACTTCGCCTCCTTCCTCGCTAGCTTGTACTCTTTCCTGTTTACCCGCTTCTCCTCTTTGTCCTTACTTTCCACCAACTTAGCATACGCCCCTTTCTTGGTCCCCACTTTCTTCTCCACCTCTTCATTCCACCACCAATCCCCCCGATGGTGCCCGGCCCGGCCCCTAGAAACACCCAACACCTCACTTGCATCCTCTCTGATGCACCTTCCCGCCCTGTCCCACATACTATCCACGTCCCCCCTACACTCCCACACCCCCATTCCCGCCAACCTCTCCCCTATCTCCCACGCATTCACTGGCGTCAGGCCGCCCCACTTAATTCTCGGTCTACACTCCTTAGTCCTCCTCTTTCTATTCTTCTTTATACCCAAATCCATAACCAAGAGCCTATGCTGGGTCGAAAGATTCTCACTCGGGATGACTTTACAGTCCTTACACAATGCCCTATCCCCTTTCCTAAGCAACAAAAAGTCAATCCGAGTTCTGGCTACCGCGCTTCGAAAGGTGATCAGGTGCTCGTCCTTCTTCGGGAAGCCCGAGTTCACCACCACCAGCCCAAAGGCCCTCGCAAACTCCAGTAGGGTTGCCCCCTCTTCATTTCTCTCCCCAAAACCAAAACCACCATGCACGTCACCAAAGCCTCTCGATAGCGCCCCAATGTGACCGTTGAAATCCCCTGCTACAACAATCTTCTCCGAACTAGGCACGCCTCTCAACACCTCCTCCAAAGCCTCCCAAAACCGCATCTTCTCCTCCCCTCCGATCCCACTTGCGGCGCATAAGCACTACACACGTTCAGGGTAAACCCCCGAACGACCAACTTAATAGTCATCAACCTATCGTTGATCCTCTTCACCTCCACTACCTGACCTCTAAGCTCTTCATCTACTAAGATGCCAACTCCATTCCTACGCCTGTCGCTCCCACTTGGTCTCTTGGACACACGCAATGTTGATCCTCCTCTTCCTAAGAATCTTCACAAGCTCTATGGACTTACCCTGAAGGGTCCCTATATTCCAAGACCCAACCCTCAGCCTACCGTCACGCCATCCACTACCCCGCCCCCCCCGCGGCCAAACCTTGGCCCCCCTCCCACTCCGGCCCTCTCCTCATCCCCCGCCCCCACCACGGCCCCACTCCCCCACCCCCTCGGACATGACCCTATCCACCCATTACCTCCCACAGCCACAACTACACGAAAGTATAGGAAAATATACAGATATACACGGTGGTAGTATCAAAGCAGCAGCAAGGAAATACAAGGCTCACACAAATTCAAAGGAATACTCCCGAAACCAAACTATACTCAATTAGGGGGCAAACACCACCGGACTCAACACCCACCGCCCCAAATACAGGTTCCCAGGCAATACCCAAACCAAAGCAGTGGAAGAAACGACCACAGCAACAGCGACAACAGACAACAGACAATGTCCACAAATTCCACGCAAGTCAAGGTATAGGGGCTACTACTAGCATAATATTAAGAATGGAATATGAAATAATGAAATAAAATGGACTATGAAATAACGAAAATAACAAAGGTTAGAAGTCACCGGATTACGCTTGGAGCTGCGACTGCTAGAGACGGAGCGGCGGCTGGAGACCGGGCGGCGGCTGGCTGGCTGAAGTCCGAGGTGGGGGGGAGGGCTGTTGTACCCCTCTGGGGGGGGGGTTACGGACAGGACAGGTAAGGGG